>NC_134267.1:178717025-179020286 GCF_031893055.1 Leptodactylus fuscus | reverse complement strand
CCCATTCTTGTAGATGGGGGTTATGAGCCCTTTGTTCCAGTCTTCGGGGAAGTGTCCAGCATTGAGCACGAGGGTGAATAGCTTTGCCAGTGCCGCGTGTATTGCTGGAGGGCTGTATTTGATCATCTCTGGTAGGATGCCGTCAGGGCCACTGGCTTTTTTGCCTTTCAGCAGGACAATTCTTTCCTGTATATCTTTTATGGTGATTGGTGAGTCCAGAGGGTTCTGGAAGTCTTTGATGACTTTCTCCATGTCCCTCAGTTTGGTGATTATCTGTTGCTGTTCTGGAGTTAGTTCTTCTTCTGGGATGTTTTTGTAGAGACCTCTGAAGTAGTTGAGCCAGATATTGCCATTTTGGATGTGGAGAGAGTTTTTCTTGGGCTTTGTGCCCATGTGGTGCCAGGTCTCCCAGAATGAGCTGTCCTGGAGGGAGTCCTCTAGTTGCTCGATTTTGTGGGAGAGGTATCTCTGTTTCTTCTCTCTGAGGGTGCCCTTGTATTGCTTGCATAGATTGCTGTAGGCTTCCCTCACCTCCTTGTTGTTGGGGTCCCTGTGTTTTTGGTTGGAGGCTGTTCTTAGGGTACGGCGTAGTGCTCTGCAGTCGCTGTCGAACCATTTGTGGGACTGTTTGTTGGTTTGACTTATGGGTTTGGTTCGTTTCAGGCCTGCTAGTTCTGCTGTGGTCTGTAGGATGTACTTGAGATCCTTCACAGCTCTGGTGACTCCCTGTTGGTCTGGCTGATAGGTGTTTGTATGGAAGTTTATGAGCAGTGTCTTGATTTCGGGTCAGTTGGTTGCGTTGGTATATTCTATGGCCTGGTGGTTGGCCCATTTGAAATGTCTTGGTAGGTTGTAGAGGCCGGACTGTTGGGGCTCATGTGTGGGTGTTTTGTTCCTGGTTCTCATGTATAGTAGGATCTGGTTGTGGTCTGATAGATGGGAGTCAGGTGCGATTGTGAAGTCTTCAATGTCTGACAGGTCTGCGTCTGTAATGGCATAGTCCACCACGCTGTTGCCCACTTGAGAGTTTAGTGTGAAGCGTCCTCTGGGATCGCCTGTGGTACGTCCGTTTATTATGTACAGTCCTAGGCTTCGGCACATGTTCAGCAGTTGTCTCCCACTCTTGTTGACAATTCTGTCTTGGCTGTTTCTTCTTGTCTGTGTGGGTTCTGGGTGGTGGATCTCACTACCGTGCGTATGTGGGTTGTCGTCCGGGGGCAGGTAGTCTATCTCTGTGCCTGTCCTTGCATTCAGGTCTCCGCATATTAGTACTCTGCCTTTGGGTTGGAAGTGGACGGCTTCCCTTTGTAGGACCTCGTAAGTGTCGGGGTCGTGGTAGGGGGACCCTGGTGGGGGCATATATACTGCACAGAGATAGATGTCCTGCTGGCCGCTGAGGATGGAGCTGCTTATTTTTATCCATATGTGATTAGTTCCACGTTTGGTAGCTTTTACGTGTTCTTTGAGCTCCTCCTTGTACCATATTAGTATGCCTCCTGAGTGGCGGCCATGTTTGGTGGTCTTATTTTTCTGGGCGGGCACTGAGAATTCCTTGTAGCCCATGGGTGTTAGGGACTCGTCATCTGCCCGGGTCCATGTCTCTAGGAGGATTTGAATGTCTATGTTTTTTAGTCTGTCTATGAAGTCTGGATCTTTTGATTTAGATCCAAAGGCTGAGGCGTTCAGCCCTTGTATGTTCCAACTACTGATAGTTAGTGATTTCATCTTCAGTGTGTAAACCTTGTAATGAGCTGTCCTGCAGAGGACGGGCTGGGTTCTTGGTTGGTTGCAGTGTGGCCAGGTATTGGTTTATGTGCATTGCTGTTGTGGCCATTGTAGTGACCGCATGCTCTATTCTCTTTATTGTCTCTATGTCGGTGCTCTGGGTTGCTCTGGTTGGCTTTTTCTTGATAGGTGGCATCTTTGGGGGGTTCTGTCTTGGATATTGGCGGTTGTCGGTATTATTTCCATGACTCTTTGTTTTGTTTGTTGTCTAGGCCCGGGGGCTCTGTTGAGCACTAAGTCTTTGAATTCCTTCGCTAGGAGGCTGACGCCATGTTTATTGAGGTGTTTGTCATCATATAGGTGACGCTTATCTATGGAGGGGTGTTGTGCCAGGGTGATGCCTGGTGTTTGTCTGATTCTGGTCGCCAGCTCTTTGTTGATCCCCATGATGGTAGCTTCAGAGATGTCTTCTCGTGGGAGCAGAGATGACAGGATGATACTACTGTCTGGGAACTGTTGCTTTGCTTTCTCTGCTAGTTGGACCAGTTGGCCCGCTGTCTGTTGGGGCTGGTCAGAGAGATCTTCTGTGCCTGTGTGTATGACAATGTGTTTCGGGGTAGTGAAGAAAGGCTTGCAAATGACAATGTTGGCTTTTTCAATGGTTGGGCTGTGGATTTTCTTGACTCTTTGCCGTGGGAAGAGCTTTCTTGTATTAATGTACTTGCCATTGGAGTCTATGATCAGGACTATATCTGGGTTTGAGGTTTTTGTTATAGTTTTCGTTGTTTGGGTTCTCTCTGGCTCTATGTCTGGGGTGATGGGCAGTTCTGGACTTTCTTGTGATGTTTGAGGCATTTCTGGCTTATTGATACCTTGATCAGAGACTGTTGTGTTTTCCTCCCCCTCTTCCTTAGATCTTATCTCTTGTGCCTGTAGTTTCAGGCCTGATAACTCTTCCTTTAGTTCTGTGATTTCTTGTAGGCACTGCGTCATTTTATCCCACAGCTTGACATTCTCTTGCTGGCAGGCTGCTATCTCTTTTCTCAGATTTGTGTTTTCCTGGATAAGTTTGTGGATGGCTTTTGTGTCGCCATTTGTGCTGGACAGTTCGTTGACATTACAGTTTCTGTTATAATTGTGTTTATAGATAGTAAAATCTCTCTCCAGCCGGGATACAGTCTCTGTGAGGGACTCTACTGAGAGGTGTGAGGAGTCGGGGGAGGGCTTGCTGGCTTGTGTCTGTGTACTGGCAGTGTTGGGGGATGTCACGGGTAATTCACCTGAGTCAGTGGGTGATCCTGTGTCTGTGCCCCTTTTTAGTTGTGCCTGATTCTTGATCTCTGGGAATTTTTCTATATATTGGTGAAGCCTATCTTCTCTTCCTTGAATCATTAAAGTCCCACTAGTAAAAATGGTTGTTGTGAGAATCACTTCGCCGGCCCCTTGTGGGTTTTTTATTCTGATTGTTATTTTGCCTGTATCCGCCTCTTCTGTTGTTGTACTCTTGTAGCAGTCACATATTGCATGCTGCCAAGCTCTTATGTAATCGGTGTGCATAATGAGGTTAGTCATTCTTTGGTTTGATGTGTAATCAGCAAACAGGGTCTCAGCATGGGCTTTGAGGAGATCTTTCTTTGCATTTTTCTTTTCATTGGCACTCATGTTATCAGGGTATGTAATCTGTAGAGTGGCCTGCCCCCCGCTGTGTACAGAGACAGTGCTCTTCGCATAACAGTCAATGTCCTCATTCTCTGTGGCCATTTTCACACCTTCTGGGATGCCTGACCCCCTGCTGTGCTGGGACCTTGTCCTAGGTTCTATGGGGCTCATACTAGGTTCATCTAAGAATTCCATATATATATATATACAGTCCTATGAAAAAGTTTGGGCACCCCTATTAATCTTAATCATTTTTAGTTCTAAATATTTTGGTGTTTGCAACAGCCATTTCAGTTTGATATATCTAATAACTGATGGACACAGTAATATTTCAGGATTGAAATGAGGTTTATTGTACTAACAGAAAATGCGCAATATGCATTAAACCAAAATGGGCACCCTTATCATTTTATTGATTTGAATACTCCTAACTACTTTTTACTGACTTACTGAAGCACAAAATTGGTTTTGTAACCTCAGTGAGCTTTGAACTTCATAGCCAGGTGTATCCAATCATGAGAAAAGGTATTTAAGGTGGCCAATTGCAAGTTGTTCTACTATTTGAATCTCCTCTGAAGAGTGGCATCATGGGCTACTCAAAACAACTCTCAAATGATCTGAAAACAAAGATTGTTCAACATAGTTGTTCAGCGGAAGGATACAAAAAGCTGTCTCAGAGATTTAACCTGTCAGTTTCCACTGTGAGGAACATAGTAAGGAAATGGAAGACCACAGGGACAGTTCTTGTTAAGCCCAGAATTGGCAGGCCAAGAAAAATATCAGAAAGGCAGAGAAGAAGAATGGTGAGAACAGTCAAGGACAATCCACAGACCACCTCCAAAGAGCTGCAGCATCATCTTGCTGCAGATGGTGTCACTGTGCATCGGTCAACAATACAGCACACTTTGCACAAATAGAAGCTGTATGGGAGAGTGATGAGAAAGAAGCCGTTTCTGCACGTACGCCACAAATAGAGTTGCCTGAGGTATGAAAAAGCACATTTGGACAAGGCAGCTTCATTTTGGAAACAAAAATTGAGTTGTTTGGTTATAAAAAAAGGCGTTATGCATGGCGTCCAAAAAGAAACAGCATTCCAAGAAAAACACATGCTACCCACTGTAAAATTTGGTGGAGGTTCCATCATGCTTTGGGGCTGTGTGGCCAATGCCGGCATCGGGAATCTTGTTAAAGTTGAGGGTCGCATGGATTCCACTCCGTATCAGCAGATTCTTGAGAATAATGTTCAAGAATCAGTGACGAAGTTGAAGTTACGCCGGGGATGGATATTTCAGCAAGACAATGATCCAAAACACCGCTCCAAATCCTCAGGCATTCATGCAGAGGAACAATTACAATGTTCTGGAATGGCCATCCCAGTCCCCAGACCTGAATATCATTGAACATCTGTGGGATGATTTGAAGCGGGCTGTCCATGCTCGGCGACCATCTAACTTAACTGAACTTGAATTGTTTGTCCAAAATACCTTTATCCAGGATCCAGGAACTGATTAAAAGCTACAGGAAGCGACTAGAGGCTGTTATCTTTGCAAAAGGAGGATGTACTAAATACTAATGTCACTTTTCTGTTGAGGTGCCCATACTTTTGCACCGGTCAAATTTTGGTTTAATGCATATTGCGCATTTTCTGTTAGTACAATAAACCTCATTTCAATCCTGAAATATTACTGTGTCCATCAGTTATTAGATATATCAAACTGAAATGGCTGTTGCAAATACCAAAATATTTAGAACTAAAAATGATTAAGATTAATAGGGGTGCCCAAACTTTTTCATAGGACTGTATATATATATATGAAAAAAGAGATATATACCACTAGCTCAGAGAGAATTATAAATATCAGATACAGCATAAACTGCAGAATATAAGTTATATAATGACCAGAAATAGTGATACTTCTCATGTACGCACACATAGCAGCTTATTCTGAAAAGTTAAATGAAACAACACGTACACTTTAACATTTACAGAGGTCCATGAACTGCCATATAGTGGTGAGCATGAGCCCTAATGTCAAATCCTTTTTAATAGTTTAGAAATAATAACTTAGCACTCACCAATGATGTCAGTCATCTCAATGAAAATTGCTGTTAGTGCCAAGACTTTCAACCAATTCACTTTAAGCTTTCCCACTAGAGATAAACACACTGGCCTCCAACATGCTTTATCTATACATTTTCTTATTTACTATGATGAATTCACTTAGTGTAACTGTTGTAGCATATGTTCTGAGATTGGCTTAGTTGTGCAGTCTTTGGAACAGATTACTTGGCTGCATTGTGGGCCAATAATTATTTTGGGATGTCTTGAAAGTGTACAGTGTGTAACTTTTTAGCAACACAGAATTTGTTATTATAGTATGTATCAAAGTAATTGCAGACTAGGACATTTCATACAATCTGAATGCAGCTTAGTGTTCCCATTGTTATTAGTTTATGTCCATTCACCTTATGACACTGTCAGCACAGACTGGACACTCTGCAGGTGCATGCCATTGACAACTGTAATAGTAAAATGTGGTTATTTATCCAAACACTTTTAGGAGGAATCAAAGAGGTAATGAACAATGGAGAGTTTCAGAGAAAGATGGTCAAATGTTGTTATATCATGGGCAACACAAGTATTTTTTAAATATAAAAGTCCTCTTTGCAGAAACGCAGCTTTATCATTGCAGATTTTGTTGCAGTTTTTTTGAGCCAAAGCCAAGAATAGCTACTAAAGGAATGGGAACTATATAAGAAGTTCTTATACTTCCGCTTCTGCTCAGTCCATTACTGGCTTTGGCTCAAAAAAACCACAGCAAAATCTAAATTGAAAAAAAGCTGAGTTTCTGCAACATGGGGCCTGATGGGGCATCGCTTTTTTGCTGTGAATTGATGCATGGGGCTTGGCCTTAGGCCATGGCCCCATGTTGTGTAAATGCCACAGAAAAAAATACAGTTTTACAGTCCTTGTGAAGTGGATGGGATTCTAGCGAATCCCATTCACACATTTCATAAAGCAGACACAAAGTATTTCCCATAGTGCTTTTTTGCTGTGGCCCGCTACGTGGGGCCTTAGCCAAAATGTGCCAATAATGCCACGTGGGGCCCCCATCCTTAGGGGGCATTCACACGGAGTAACGCCGGGCGTGTATCACTGCCGTACACGCCGGCGTTACGGCAGACTGCCGAACACTTCCCATTCACTTCAATGTGAGTGCTCGTAACAGCGGCGTTTACGAGCGCTCCCATTGAAGTGAATGGGAAGTGTTCGGCAGTCTGCCGTAACGTCAGCGCATACGGCTGTGATACACGCCCGGCGTTACTCCGTGTGAATGCCCACTTAAAGAGTTTTTTCCCCCAACTGACTATCCACAGAATATTCTGAATACAGCAGGCATACTGATCTCTTAGCCCAATGCTTTCAGTCTGTGCCAGTCACTAATGGTTCTCCATCCACTTTAGAATACAATGCAAGGCTACGTTCACATCTGCGCTGGAGTCTCCAATGGTGCCGGTGTCCACTGAAAAATGGCAAGGGAAAAAATCCTACATAGAGAACTTTTTTCTCTGTAGCTTTCAGTTTAAAAACAATGGACACCTGACGGACCCCATATAGTTAATGGGGCCAATTGAGCTCCGTATGTTACCGCTGTTTTAGCAGTCCACAATCCACCTATCTGTTGTTGGTGTACCCAACAGACCCAAATAATGGAGAGGCGATGCTAGTGTGAACATAGTGTAACCTTGTCACTTCTTTCCACAAAACTCTACATAGTGCTGCACCTCCCTACATCTCTTCTCTCATCGCTACCATTACTCTTCATTCTGTCAGAAATCTGAGCCATCATTCATATCTCCTTTTGTATTCCGTCCGGGGAGAGTCCGCATACAAACTCAAGCGCTGTGCTGTAAAAGCGCACGGACCCCATAGACTATAATGGGGTCTGTGTGCTTGCCACGCACTGCCCGCACGAATCATGCGAACAGAAAAGTAGATGGTGAACTACTTTCCTGTCCGCACGATGCCTGCGGAGATCTGGTGGTAAGCACATAGACCCCATTATAGCCTATGGGGCCCACGTGCTTTTACTGCTCCAGCGCTTGCATTTGCGTTTGGTGTTCTGTTCGGGGGGGGGGGGGGGGGGTCCCGATGCGGACTCCCCCAGACAGAATGCAAATGCAGATGTGAACAAACCCTCATACTTACATTCTCCAATCCAAACCTCACATTCATATGCACCTGTTTTCTGCAATGCGCTACACTGGGCAAACAGATTACTACCCAACTTCCTTAGTTTTAAATGTGCCTTAAACATATCTTTTTAGGTGGCTCATTATTTTCTCTAATCTGACTCTCCTACTGTAAACTAACTCCTCTGTTTAACCCTCTCTTGTACATTATTACTCAAACTATTCTGCTCCATCTAATGGTAACACATCAGCTCATGTACATACAGATATTGGCTGGTGAAAGGCTCATACATCTCTGTGTTACCCAGATGGCTGGACCATTGTACAAGCACTCTTACCTTTTGTGTCACCACTTCTTCCTCCTAGTTCATAACCTTCATTCCTACTTTCTGAATTCATAATTAATTTATTACTTTACAATATCTAATTTTGTGTGTACATGATTTGTGCTGTGTAATATGTTGGTGCTATGTAAATAAACATCCTCCTTCTGCTTTACCTTCACCTTCCCCTTTCCTTCCCTGCTGGTAGCAAGAAGGACATGGAGTAGAGCAGTGGTTGAGCTTGTGTCCATCTGCTCTATTCAATGTCCGCGGGGCTGATTGAAATAACTTGTATGTGTGAAGTGAAGATAAATGGGGGACTTCCACTATTGGGGCTATCGGTGATCACATATTTATCACCTGTCCTTTAAATGCATGATAAATGTCAATTGTGGAAGAACCCTATAGATTAGCTGTAAAGGTATCTAGTAGTTCATGAATTCTAATGTATGGCATAACTATCATGCTAACAGATGTAACAGCTGCTATAGAGTCCAACAAGAAAGGGCCCTCATTTCTACACAGCAATAAAGTGCAGTTAGAGATGGCTATGGGTTATTGAGAGAGGTGAAGAGTGAATGTGGACCTATTCTGTGTTTTATTGTGATGCCTGATGGTTAATCTGGGTATAGGTATGTGCATTACGTGTCTGTTGCATTATCTTGGTATAGTGACATCATTATGGTTTTTCCTGTGCTATGCGTTGTCCTTGTACTATGATGTCTGTGTGCATTGTCCCTGTACTATAACATCACTGTCTGCATTGTCCTTGTGCTGTGACATCACTGTGTACATTGTCCTTGTGCTGTGACATCAATATCCCTGTTCTGCAATATCACTATTTTTATTATCCCTGAACTATGACATCACTGTGTAATTATCTATGTTCTGTGACATGAGCATGTGCATTGTTCTTGTACTGTGACATCACTGTGTGCATTGTCCCTGTAGTGCACTTTCAATATGTGCATTGTCCTTGTGCTGTGACAACAGTATATGCATTGCCCTCGTGCTATAACATAAGTTTGTGGAGTATCATTGTATTGTGACATCACTGTGTGCATTGTTTTTATGCTGTGACATCACTGTGGTCATTGTCCCTTTACTATGACATCACTGTGTGCATTGTCCTTATGCTGTGACATCAGTGTATGCATTGTTCTTGTGCTGTAACATCAGTTTGTGGAATATCATTGTATTGTGACATCACTGTCTGCATTGTCCTTGTGCTGTGGCATCACTGTCTGCATTGTCCTTATGCTGTGACATCACTGTGGTCATTGTCCGTGTACTATGACATCACTGTGTGCATTGTCCTTATGTTGTGACATCAGTGTATGCATTGTACTTGTGCTGTAACATCAGTTTGTGGAGTAATATTGTGACATCACTGTGTGCATTGTCCTTGTGCTGTGACATCACTGTGGTCATTGTTCCTGTACTATGACATCATTGTGTGCATTGCCCTCGTGCTATAACATAAGTTTGTGGAGTATCATTGTATTGTGACATCACTGTGTGCATTGTTTTTATGCTGTGACATCACTGTGGTCATTGTCCCTTTACTATGACATCACTGTGTGCATTGTCCTTATGCTGTGACATCAGTGTATGCATTGTTCTTGTGCTGTAACATCAGTTTGTGGAATATCATTGTATTGTTACATCACTGTCTGCATTGTCCTTGTGCTGTGGCATCACTGTCTGCATTGTCCTTATGCTGTGACATCACTGTGGTCATTGTCCGTGTACTATGACATCACTGTGTGCATTGTCCTTATGTTGTGACATCAGTGTATGCATTGTACTTGTGCTGTAACATCAGTTTGTGGAGTAATATTGTGACATCACTGTGTGCATTGTCCTTGTGCTGTGACATCACTGTGGTCATTGTTCCTGTACTATGACATCATTGTGTGCATTGCCCTCGTGCTATAACATAAGTTTGTGGAGTATCATTGTATTGTGACATCACTGTGTGCATTGTTTTTATGCTGTGACATCACTGTGGTCATTGTCCCTTTACTATGACATCACTGTGTGCATTGTCCTTATGCTGTGACATCAGTGTATGCATTGTTCTTGTGCTGTAACATCAGTTTGTGGAATATCATTGTATTGTTACATCACTGTCTGCATTGTCCTTGTGCTGTGGCATCACTGTCTGCATTGTCCTTATGCTGTGACATCACTGTGGTCATTGTCCGTGTACTATGACATCACTGTGTGCATTGTCCTTATGTTGTGACATCAGTGTATGCATTGTACTTGTGCTGTAACATCAGTTTGTGGAGTAATATTGTGACATCACTGTGTGCATTGTCCTTGTGCTGTGACATCACTGTGGTCATTGTTCCTGTACTATGACATCATTGTGTGCATTGTCCTTATGCTGTGACATCACTGTGGTCATTGTCCCTGTACTATGACATCACTGTGTGCATTGTCCTTATGCTGTGACATCAGTGTATGCATTGTTCTTGTGCTGTAACATCAGTTTGTGGAATATCATTGTATTGTGACATCAGTGTATGCATTGTTCTTGTGCTGTGACATCACTGTCTGCATTGTCCTTATGCTGTGACATCAGTGTATGCATTATACTTGTGCTGTAACATCAGTTTGTGGAGTATCATTGTATTGTGACATCACTGTGTGCCTTGTCCTTGTGCTGTAACATCCGTTTATACATTGTCCTTGTGTTGTGTTATTGCTGTGTATATTATTCCTGTATTGTTATAACATATAGCATTTGTTTAAAGGGTAGTCATGGTAGAGCATGACTCTTTACCTCTTTTTCTGTGGAGTCTCCTGGTTAGTTCTTTTGCCCCTGCTCTGACATTGGATGAACAAACATTTCAAGTATTCTGTTAAATCTTGTATTCCCAGCTCACCTGCTAAGAAATCTAGCCACATCTGCACATATATTTTGTATTTAAATATTGAGCAGCCCTTCCATGAAGGAGTTAAAAAATATACATTAAAAGAAAAAAACAGATGTACAATTGTCATTCAGATTTATTCCTCATGGGATGTGTCAGTCTCTTTGCCATGAATTCACAGCACTGCAGATTCCAATAAAAGCTCTGCTATTAGACGCAGCACACAAAGTAGATCGCTTTACATTAAGCGTTTGTTTATTTCGATGGCAGCACTTCACATATCAGGAATCTGACTATTGTTCTTTTCATGTTTCATTGTGTCCATCTCATTAAAATGCTTACTATTCAGATTGACTGGCTTTATTCACCGTTGCTTTTGAAAGCATGAAATATGCACATATACAATTCAGAAGATTTTTCATTGAAAATATGCTCTGGTGGATGAGTAAGAAAGCACAGTGCCCTCACAGCTCCACAAATGAATTCCTTACAGAGCAAATAGCTGTGACTTTGCATCTGCTCCAGCATGATTCATAACAAAAGGCCAAGGAATAGAGAAGCATTCAGAAGCAGCCACGGGGAGGTTTACATTTCTCTCAGTAAGGAAGCCTTTGAACATACCCTTCTGCTGTATGAAACCAAGCACCTATAATTACATTATCACCCGGGAAATTACATAGAAACAGTATACAGATATCCCGCACATTCTCATGTCTCCAGTGGATCACAATTATCTCACTGTACCAGATTTCCACTGGACATATAATTTCCCTCCGTCTATGGGTGGCTGACTGCTATACACTCAATTGCCTGGCTGTTTAAAGGAACACTAACCTAAAAATGAATGCTCATAAACCAGAAATATACCTGTCGTGTTTGTTAGTCGGCAACGGCCCTAATACAGGCCAGGGCTCCTCAATACGAAAACCACTGCATTTTAGATTACTGTAGAGTGGATGGGATTTGGGCTAATCCCATCTGCAATTTAAGAAAAAAAAGTCTGAAGCCGAAATGTAGGTGTTTTTTTTTTGTTTTTTGTTTTTTTGTAGATTGTGAACCCCATATAAAGGAAGTACATTTTTCTCTGTCAGTATGTCTTTGGAGTATGGGAGGAAATCCATAGAAACACAGGGAGAATATACAAACTCCTTGCAGATGTTTTCCTTAGCAGGATTGAAACTCAGGACTCCAGCTCTGCAAGGCTGCAGTGCTAATCACTGAGCCACCATGTTGCCCTGAATATATGTGTTTTTGTAAATCACAGCATGTCAATTATACCTATGGAAACGCTGACTTTTTTCCATATAGGTATAATAGGGGCAGAAAGTCCGCAGAGGACTTTCTGTGAAAATGCTATGGAAAAAACACAATGCCTCTCCGCCGCGGTCTTTTCCGCAGTGTTTTTCATAGCAATTTGTTACGTTGGCCCTTAGCCAAAACAGTCTTAGGCTCCGTTCCCACTGAGTAACACGCCGCTTATTTATTTTTTTGTAGATTGTGAGCCCCACATAGAGCTCACAAATGTACATTTTTTCCCCTATCAGTATGTCTTTTTTGGAATATGGGATGGAAATCCATGCAAACACGGGGAGAACATACAAACTCCTTGCAGATGGTTTTATGCCCTTGGCGGGATTTGAACACCAGGACTCCAGCGCTGCAGTGCTAACCACTGAGCCACCGTGTGGCCCCTTCACGCTGCTTATTTAGACACGTAAACACGTGTCAGAGCAAGGTGCTTCAAAACAGATCCCATTGATTTGAATGGGTGTCGGCTTACGCGTGTAACACATTGAAATCAATGGGAGGCTTTATAACCCATTGATTTCAATGGGTAGCGCGGGTAAGCCGGCACCCAATGAAGTCAATGGGATCTGTTTTGAAGCACCTTGCTCTGACACATGTTTACATGTCTAAATGAGCGGCGCGTTACTCCATGGGAATGGAGCCTTATAAAATTCATGTAGGGAATACAGTGGGTAAACCTCCTGCTGATCAGTTCCATCTTAGGCTGGTGGGTGACTAGAGGGGTGGAGTTTAACAAGCTGAACTCAGATTAAGTCTTTTGTCCTTCTTCAGGCTGGGTAATATAGGGAAGATGCTGCTCCAGCCAGTTGTCTTAGCCAGACTCAGGGTAAAGAGGAAGAAAGGATATGGCTGAATCCCTGGGGAACAAGGGAGGGGATGAAGGGAGTAAGCCATAGTATACTTGTTGTATTATTCTGTGCATGTCTTTCTTTTGTGTCCTTTTCAGTACTGACTGTTCTTGATGTTGACTGTTTACTCTAGGTTCACACTAGCGTTCGAGGACTCTGTCCCACATTCTGCTTGAAATTAGGCGGAAGGAAAAGTCCTGCAAGAAGAAATTTTCTCTTCATCGAAACTCAGCGGACCCCCATTATAGTCTATGGAGTCTGAAGGTTTATGCAGGTAGCTGCTTTTTAAGCAGATAAGGTTTCCATTTTTTGGGGCCCCAAGCAGACCTGAAGAACGGAAACCCGAATGCTAGTATGAATTTAGTGCTATATGTACAGTTATGAAAGTGTGAAAGAATGAGCAGTGTATGGGAGATAACTAGTTGGGGGATCTCATAATTGCAAATTGTAGGAATAGTTCTATACAATGAACTTGAATATCTTTATCAAAAGAAATAAAAAAAGATGGTGTTCACTGCCTATGTGTCCTATTGGGGGCTCCCCAGATATTATTAAAGAACATGGTGATTTACACAACTTGGAGTTTTTATCATCATTGTTTAATATACAATCTTATCCAGTTGTTTTACATTTACAATATTCAATATGCAAATGTCACTGTTAAAATGTGTGGGAATGACTATAGTGAATAGACAACCTATACATCACAATGGAGATATATGATGAGTAAAGACTGTATTGCTAAGGCTAATGCACCAATCGGTTGTCTAGCAGCTCTTCTCTATACTGGCATTGGTATAGCTACCTATAGGTGACATTAGAGAGGAAATATTCTGTCTTCTGGAATACAGCTTATTTGCGTACTCTAGGTCTAAGGTCCCGTTCACACGGGGCAAGAGGGGGCGGATTTTGACGCGGAATCCACGTCATAATCTGCCCCCTCACAATGGTGGTCTATGTAGACCGCTAGTGTTCTTTTTTCCGCTAGAGGCAACATGCGGCAAAAAGAAACGAGCTGCCCTTTCTTCAGGGCCTAGTCCAGAGCGGAAAACCGCAACAGGATACCGTGCACCGCACCGGCATCCCGTCACAACAGCCGCGACAGAATTTGCTCACGCGGAATTGCGTGTGAACTAAGTCTAATAGGATTACATCTCCATCTTTTTTTGCCAGGGTGATCTCGCCACTTGACACCAAGGGGGGGAGCTGTACTATGTTTTTATTGTACCCTGAATGTACTGTAGATAAACCTAAATCCTTTTCTGTCTTCAATATGGAAAATTATTCATAGCTTTTAGCATGTTTCTCTGGTTTTTATATCCATGTTAGTTATCTACTTTTTTTAAAAAAATCTTATTGTTTTTGGATCATTAATGTTCTGAGAGATTCCAGAACAATGACTATTTTCCATAAATTACAGAATACCAAAAACTGGTGCAGCTTTCCTGTAGATGTAGTGGAAAATAAAATGTGTTTATTTGCCCATATTCACTTACAACTATTGGAGGGCTGCAATAATTTCTGTAGCCTGTCGATCGCTTTTGGTTTGCTGGCATCCACCTACCAGTTGTCTGCGTTCCGAGCCTTACTTTTTATATTTGGATTTCCATAAGTGACTGTTGCCCCCCCATGGGGGGCAACATGGTGGCTCAGTGGTTAGCACTGCAGCCTTTCAGAACATTGAGTCCTGGGCTCAAATCCTGCCAAGGACAACATCTGCAAGGAGTTTGTACGTTCTCCCTGTGTTTGCATGGATTTCCTCCCATTCTACAAAGACATACTGATAGGGAAAAATGTACTTTGTGATCCCTGCATGGGGCTCACAATCTACATAAAAATAGAATGAAAAATTTGCTAAATTCTCAAGGCATAATGGCAACCTTGATACCCGGCTTATATCCTTTAAGGAAATGAACATTTTATCATTATCCTGTAGCACAAACTGTAACTTGAAGCTTTTTGACCCCAATGCAGAATCTATAAAGGTCTCTTCCCATGGGCAATTTATAATACTAGTGTCTTCTTATGTGTCACAGGTGTCTTTATAAACCATCCCCCATTGCACCTATTAAGACCTACATGCAACTGATCCCTCTGCAACCATTATAGTTATACCTCTGTGTGTAACATAGTTTGTGATACACATACGTATATAAAGATATAAAAGGCAGGAAGAAAAGAACTAAGATATATCCATTCATGACTACTGAAAATGTTGTTTCTCGAATTTAAAAGCTACATGAAAAATAGTTGTTTTTTTTATTCCAGATCCCTCACTTGCCCTTGCATTGCTTTGTACAATGCAGATCTACTGTATTTCAAACAGAGGGCAGATATTTATCACACAAAGGAGTTTACATGCCTTAGTTCAGTATATGAGAAAAGGAGAAAGAAGATCTATTCCCGATGACATCTACCAGTGACAATATGATTAAATCAGTCTGGCCATAGGTACAGCATAGTGTACAAGCTAGGAATACTCTTTCTAAGCCATAAGGTTATTACCACAGTAAAACAGAAATTATAGCCCTCCATAAGCGTGCAGGGAAATGGTCTTTGCTGATAATCATAGAGCGGGATTATCATGTACATTCCTCAGCCACATGCCAGAACGTGGGCAGTATTGTCACTATAAGAATGAAATGTTTTAACCCAAGTTTAATAAGTAGTATATTGATGAAATATTGCTCACCCACTCACCTAAATCTCAGCTGCGGATTGCTCTGCATTCAGATGTGTTTGCTGGGATGTCGGCGGATCTAACCATGTTGTTGTGGTCTTCCACAGAGGAGAAAATACAATGAATATGAATGAATACTAGCTGGATAATTCTAAGTATGTACAGTAACCAGATGTGAACTAGGAGCAATTCCACAAATTAATGTCTAGCATTTGAAAATAGGAGAAATAAAAGTAGATCCACACATGGAGTTTTTTGCTGCCATAAATTTGTGGACAAGCCAGGGGTGCAGATATAGCTATATAGGGATTGCAGCAGTAACGGTTGCTACCAGGTCCTGAACCCTGAGGAGCTACAAAACTCCCTCTGCAACATTAAATATATCACTATTCTAAATGGCACAGAGTAGTTAAGAGATCCATTAAAGATTTTGCATTGGGGCCCATTAAGCTTCAGGTTACACCTCTGGCTTTTGTGGATTCATCGTGGATTTTACCCTTGCTACACTGATAGAGGTCAAGTCCATAGTAAGGATCTAGATCTATTGATATGCTGCAGATTTGAAAATCTGAGATCACTGCCGGGCAAATTGTCCTGAAAAGTTCCAAAGTATGGAGCTGAAATTTGTTGAAAATATCATACACATGTCTGGTACTGTCATATGCAGCAAATTTTACTCTGCAAATTCCTAGGCTAGGTTAAAGAGGACCTTTCACCACTTTTGGGCATAGGCAGTGTTATATACTGCTGGAAAGCTGACAGTGCGCTGAATTCAGCGCACTGTCGGCTTTCCCGATCCGTGCCCGGTGTAAAGAGCTTACGGTGCCGGTACCGTAGTGCTCTATGGTCAGAAGGGCGTTTCTGACCATTAGCCAGGAACGTCCTTCTGCCTCGTGGCGCCTATCGCGCTGTACTGTAGAGCGGGGAGGAACGCCCCCTCCCTCTGCTCACACAGCTCATCCATAGACGAGTATTATCAGGAGAGGGAGGAGGCGTTCCTCCCCACTCCACAGTACAGCGCGATTGGCGCCGCGAGGCAGAAGGACGTTCCTGGCTAATGGTCAGAAACGCCCTTCTGACCATAGAGCACTACGGTACCGGCACCGTAAGCTCTTTACACCAGGCACGGATCGGGAAAGCCGACAGTGCGCTGAATTCAGCGCACTGTCGGCTTTCTGGCAGTATATAACACTGCATGTGCCCCAAAGTGGTGAAAAGTCCTCTTTAACACCCGTGCTGAGATCTCTGTCACTTGGGTTCATCAGGGGACCCGAACAACCAAAAGCTCATCCACTAAAACAACGGTTACGTGCGTACCCCATAGGCTATAATGCAGGACTGTGCAGGACTTTTCTCTCCACCGATTTTTGTCAGTTTCTAGGCTGGAGTCTCTGATGTAGACTCCAATGCAGATGTGAACTGAGTCTTAGGTACAATCCGCAGTGTCTCCATCCTGTGCAGGTTCAGACTAAAAGTTTACATTAAAAGAAAGAAATAATAGATCTGGATATCATTTTGTAACACCAAAAAGGACTTTCACTTCCCTTCCCACATATAGTCGCTCAGGTTCCATGTTAGAGACTTGTTTGTTGCCATATGGCACCTAAAGGCCGGGTTCACACAATGTCTTTTGGCACGTAATGTGCCACGTAGACACCGCGGGAGCTTTTGCGGGCCATATACGCTCCCATACGGCTATTTTGTGTCCGTGATTTTGCGGCGGCTGCAAAATAGCGCTGCGTATACAGTACCGGCTCCCATTGAAAACAATGGGAGCATATACGGCCCGCAAAAGCTCCCGCGGCGTCTACGTGGCACATTATGTGCCAAAAGACATTGTGTGAACCCGGCCTAATGAGGCACCATCTTTGCCTCTAGAAGCAATGAGGGGAGAATACCTCCAAGATGGGGGACACATGAAGATACATTTTTGCCCATGAAAGTAAACTATGGCCAGGAGGATTGATTCTGAATCCTCAACATAAAATTGACAAAGTACTAGGCATGAATCACAAATGGCTGGCATAGTAATACAAGTGGGTTGCAGAATATTGGCTATATTCTCCACTGCCATCTGTTAGTGAGATCAGTAGATAAATGCCTATTTGAAAAATTAAATGTCCTGTAAATCTTCAACTTCATTTTTTCAGTCTGGAGTTTTTATATTATGACCTATCCGCAGGATATGTGATCTACTGGGGAACACTCACCAGTAACGTCTGGGCGCCGGAATATACAAGTGTAGATGGGCATTCAAGTAACAGCACTGGCGTTGCACTTCTTAGAACCACCAAAATGCAGTGGACTTAACTAGGGAAGCCAACATGCACCCCCTTTCTACTGCTTCCAGCACTCAGATGATTTCAGAGCAGGTGTTCTGTTTGGGATCCAAGTGATAGACCCCCCTCCCCTCACAGATCCCATAGTGATTACCTATATTGTGAATAGGTTATTAGTATAAAAATTCCCTTCAGACTAAGGCTGGGTTCACACAATGTCTTTTGGCTCGTAATTTGGCACGTAGACGCTGCTGCACGGCTGCAAAATAGTGCCGCGTATACGGTCCCGGCTCCCATTGAAATCAAAGGGAGCGTATACGGCCCGCAAAAGTGTACGTGCCAAATTACAAGTCAAAAGACATCGTGTGAACCCAGCCTAAGGCTCGATGTAACAAGCTGCAGCCAAAAAACACTGCAGCGGAAATGCATCATGTTTTATTTTCTGCAGCGTTTATCACTGAAATTTGAAGACTTTTCCTCTGCGGACTTTCTGCCCCTATACAGAAAATGCCACCGTTTCCGCAGACACAATCACATGCTCTGATTTTCAAAAATGCAACTTTCCTACTGCAGATTTTTCAATGTGTGAATGGGCTTAACCAGAATCCCATCCACTTTTCAGGTACTGTAAAATTCTGCGCTTTTGCAACCTAGAGCCCCACCCTTAATAAGAAGTTCAGATATTGATGGCACCCCTGGGACTTGTACTATCTCAAGAATAGGGATTTCTCCACCTTCAGCAGACAGCTGCTGTGAATGGAGAAATGGCTGTGCATTTGCAGCTCTTTCCAATGACTTATATGAGAGTTGTGAAAATAGAGCAATGTTTGTTTTAAAACCAATATGTCTTCTTCCAAGATCAGGGACAGGCACTTTAAGAATTGATCCTCCTCACTACGGTTCTATGTACTAGTTTGATTAATGGAGAAGCTATTTGCTGGCTATACACTTTAAAATATAAATTCGCTGGGTTGCTGTGTCCTTACAATAGTTAAAATATTTCAGAAGCATAAAAAGTTGATGAAAGGACTCATACAGAAATGCTGTCATTATTAATCTTATCCATGGAGTAGATAAAATACACATAAACCTCTCCGGGAATTGTTATGCATAAACTACCCAAAAAAACAGAGCAAATAAATACAAATTCTGCATCGAGTTGCTGGTCCCTACAGCACTGCAGGGATTAATCATTCTGCAAAACATTGTCAATGCTAAGATACAAGATTTTCAAGTGCTGATAATGTTTTTTCTTCATGCTGCTTGAAGAAACACAGTAGCGTCTCAATGTAAATGAGGCAACACTAAAGATCCAGAAGTGCTTCTACACAGTCATGTATCTTCTCTGCCTTTAGATTTGCAGTTTGCTACCACAAGGCCAGGAGCCAAAATTTACTTTAATTACTTTGTGGCTCTGACCCACATTAATCGCTATTCAGAGAGAATTAAACATATTCTTAATTTCAGCAAAATCTTAAAATATGTGTCAAAACCTGAATCTTTTTATGCTGCTTTTCTTTTTTTACCAGGGGCTGGCACAATGATATTATAGACCTCCTGCCCAAGATTTGATCAATGTTGTATAGAGAACTGTGAAATCTAATTTCAAGACTCAATAGGAGATAAACACTCTTCTTACACATGTCCTCAAACAGCCCAGAAGCAATAGTTTTAATTCTCTGACCAGCAAAATACATTTTTCTTTCCCCCTAGGAATAGAATTCAGGGCTTGGGACCAAAAGTTCATATAACAGGTATATAATAGTGACTTTGGATGAGTGAATTGCAGGAAAACAACTATGGAAGATGCACTTAAAGAGGACCTTTCACCATATCTGGGCACAGGCAGTTCTATATACTGCCAGAAAGCTGACAGTGCGCTGAATTCAGCGCACTGTCGGCTTTCCCGATCCGTGCCCGGTGTAAAGCGCTATCGGTCCCGGTACCGTAGCGCTTTACAGTCAGAAGGGCGTTTCTGACCATTAGCCAGAGACGTCCTTCTGCCTCGCGGCGCCAATCGCGCTGTGCTGTGGAGCCGGGAGGAACGCCCCCTCCCGCTCCTGATAATGCTAGTCTACGGACAAGCTGTGTGAGCAGAGGGAGGGGGCGTTCCTCCCCGCTCCACAGCACAGCGCGATTGGTGCCGCGAGGCAGAAGGACGTCTCTGGCTAATGGTCAGAAACGCCCTTCTGACCATAGAAGAGCTACGGTACCGGGCCGTAAGCTCTTCACACCGGGCACAGATCGGGAAAGCCGACAGTGCGCTGAATTCAGCGCACTGTCAGCTTTCTGGCAGTATATAGAACTGCCTGTGCCCGGATATGGTGAAAGGTCCTCTTTAAAGAAATCCTACTGGTGAAATTGATACAGTGTGTCATACCTAGCCCCTGAGAGCGAGGCACTCCTTATTATGCTCCCCTCTCCTTTTCCAGGCCATTTTCTTGGCATTAACGTAGTACAATTACTGACCTATAGAACTAGGATAATAAGGGAAGATTTACTAATAACTTAGCCCAGTTTTATGGACATGAAAAAGTTCAAAACCCGGGGTTTGCAGCTTTTTAAAATTTGTTGCAAATTCGTGTTTCATTGTGTTTCATTCATGTCTCATTCAAGTCTATGGAGCATATGCTGCAGTACTCACAACTGTCACTATTAGGCTAAGGCCCCAGGGGCCGGAAACAACGTGCTAAAGCCGGTAACGCATTGCGGTTTTTCCCACAGCGCTTTGAACAGAAAGTTCACAGAGTTTTCCTCCGCAGACTTTCTGTTACCATTATATCTAGGGGAAAGCCGTCGTTGACATGCTGCAATTTCCAAAAACGCGTACTACGGTTTTTCCTGCAAAGTGGGCATGGGATTCACTTGAATCCCATCCACTTTGCATGTACTGTATAACGCCACAATTATTCTCGTGGTGTTTCCGGCCCGTGGGGCCCTGGCCTTATAGCAAGTGAATTCTGCAACTCGCATGCTCAAGGGTGAAACAGCTGATCTGTCGGGGTATGATCAGTCAAACCTCCTACAACCTAAAATCGATGTCCTATATTATGTATAAAAAGTAGATAATCCTTTTAGGCTAGGGCTCCATGTGGTGTAAACGCCTCACCAAAATCTTCAGCATTTTACAGTCACTGCAAAGTGGATGAGATTCTAGCAAATCCCATCCCCACATTGCCTGCAGCAAATCAACGCTGGTTCTGCAGCAGGCTCGTCCTTGCTAGTCAGGAGAGCTGGCAGCTTGCTGTTACGAGGGAGCTTACTTTTTCTCATAGGAATGAATTGACCAGCGTTGATTGGCTAGTGTACAGCATTTGGCCAATCAATGCTGGTCAATTAATTCCTATGAGAAAATATGGTCATTCCTATGAGACTGCTGTGGTCCGATCTTAGACTCCGCCTCCTCACAGACAAGCCTCCAGGAAGAACCTGCGTTGATTGAATGCTGTACACTGGCCAATCAACGCTGGTCAATTCATTCCTATTAGAAAAAGTAAGCTCCCACATAACAGCAAGCTGCCAGCTCTCCTGACTAGCAAGGACGAGTCTGCTGCAGAACCAGCGTTGATTTTCCAAATGCTATACACTGTATAGCATTCGGCCAATCAACGCTGGCTCTGAATCGAATATTTACTGCGAATAGCTAGTAGTATTCGATGGAGTACGAATATTTCAAATACCGTAGTATTCGATTGAATACCTACTTGATCGAATACTACTCGCTCATCTCTAATAGAGAACAGAAACATTAGAACTAATTTACAAGTGAACACTTCACTTATATATGGATATGTACCCATTTATTTCAATGTATTTATTTTGACATCAGCAACGCAAGCCCATATTTTTTTGATGGATGCGTATGCATTATACTAGTAGATGCATTACATCATTGAAAGTCTATGGGTCCATGAAAAAACATGTGCTATTTCTGTGTCATCCATTTTTTACAGACTCTGAAACATGTAGAATATAGAAAATGAAAGACACAGATGGAGCAAGGACAGCACACTACCTGCAAATGAGCAGGGTGCGGTACAGTCTGTGAAAAGCAATGTGGACGTGTGAATGAGACCTTAGAGAGGTGACAAATTGAAGTTGAGGTAAAATAACACGGAAGACAACAAGAACTAAGCATAGGGTCCATGAAGTAAACAGTATAATCTTCAGGAAACCACCGAAAGTCACAACACTGGAACAAAGGACAGAAAAATACTCAATACCTTACTCAACAGGAGTATTCTAGAAGCAGAAGGGCCGCCTGGTCCGACTTATCTTTTTAACTTGGTTACCTCGGCAACTAGACACTGCTGCACATGGTAGCCAGCATGGTAGCCAGCATGGTAGCCAGCTTCCAAACAGGAAGAGAGCGATCAGACGGCATTGGTTGCCTGGCAACTGCACTCTTGAGATGGCCAATATTGGGGACACCCGTTGTGCTGGAGCCTGGACTAGTTACAGCCCCTTTATCGTGGGCCCCGCTCCTAGTATAACAATATCATTAGACATTGCGTATTTTTCCCAACTGAATCCATTTGATAACCCGTCTTGGTACTGCAATCCATCCATTTCTATAACACCACCCTTCTCTGCACCCACTTTAGTGCCCAAAATGATATGAACTATTTTTCATGCAGGATAAATATTTATTCAGAAAACCCATCAGAGTAGTGATGTATTTAGATAGAAGGATTCAGCTGCTGTTAGCAGTTTAACTTGTTTATCACTATGACAAAAAAATGACATTTCCACTTTCTCGTTCACATCTATGCATCAGCTTGGGAGGTTAATGTAAGTAATGGAGGCGGATATCTTCTGTGCAAGATGTAAACTTCAAGCAAGCTCTTATTTGTCACTTTGTATTATGAGGACTAGCATTATAATATATATATTTTTTATTAATATGTAGATTGTAAGCCCTATATAGAGCTCACAATGTACATTTTTCCCTATCAGTATGTCTTTTTTTTGAAATGTGGGATGGAAATCCATGCAAACACGGGGAGAACATACAAGCTACTTGCAGATGGTTTTTTGCCCTTGGCGGGATTTGAACACCAGGACTCCAACACTGCGGTGCTAACCACTGAGCCACCATGTGGCCCCTATCATTTTAATAGAATTGACATGTATGATGGCGGGGCAGACATACAGCAGAAAAAGGAACCCATTGAAATCAATGGAGGCTTTTTTTCAGTGCTGAAATTCTACACCAAATTCAGCGCCATTTTTTTTTTTTTTTTTTTTTTAATGTAGATTGTGAGCCCTACATAGAGCTCACAATGTACATTTTTCCCTATCAGTGTGTCTTTTTGGAATATGGGATGGAAATCCATGCAAACACAGGGAGAACATACAAACTCCTTGCAGATGGTTTTATGCCCTTGGTTGGATTTGAACACCAGGACTCCAGCACTGCAAGGCTGCAGTGCTAACCACTGAGCCACCGTGTGGCCCCACCATTTTCCTCCATATGAATGCACCCTTACAATGTAGTACACAGTATACTGAGATGATCAGGATGAGGCCCAACAGCAAGACTCAGCTAAAAACCCTGTGGAAAATAATAGCAGTGAATCACAAAGTATTTTTTCCACAGTGTTTTTCATTGCGCTTTTGATGCATTTTCCCTGTACTTTCTCCCGATTGCGTAGCTGAAAGTAACCAACCATGTTTTTTGAAGCGCACACATTTTAGAGTTTAAAGTTCCACATCTTATTTTTTCCTGCAATGTGTGGATGAGGTAAATTTCATTCACCTTGTTGATTCTGTAAAACACATATATATTTTTTTTTCTGTAGTAGCCAAAGACGTTGCGTTTCGGCAATGTGGGGTTTCAGGTATTTATGGCCTATACTGAGCATAGGCCATAAAAAAGTTTAACCCTGGACAACCCCTTTAATATGTCCCATACAGTTTAACATGCCCTTTCTGCACAGGATGTTACCCCATCACTGCTCCCACACAGTATAATGGACCCATCACTATTCCCCATACATTATGGGGGACCAGTGAAGAGGCCACTGTATGATGGGGAGCAGTGAAGTGGCCATACAAGATTTGGCTCAGAAAACCCCTTAAAAGAGGTTGTCTATAAACAGGAGTTATCACTGTAGCGGCCACCAGAGAGGTGTAAAAGTATACTGACCTGTCCCCAGCATCCCTTTGTCCCCCGCCTGTATCTGTTCAGTCTCATGGCAGCAACTCATTTCTGGAAACCCTGTACCTAATTGGTCTCAGCGATCACATGACATGCAGGAGTCCCAGCAAGGATGCCCAAGCACGAGACTGAATGGACACTAGCTACGGACAATGGAGACAGGTGAGTATGCTTTTTTATTTGTTTTTTATTTTACACCTCCCGCCTGGCACATGAGTTGCTCCAATTCCTAGACAACCACTTTAAAGGATTTATCCATGTTTCTAATATTGATGGCCTGTCCTTAGGATAGACGATCAATATTACATCTGTGATGATACAACAGCCAGGACCTCTG
Source organism: Leptodactylus fuscus (assembly GCF_031893055.1). Taxonomy (NCBI): domain Eukaryota; kingdom Metazoa; phylum Chordata; class Amphibia; order Anura; family Leptodactylidae; genus Leptodactylus; species Leptodactylus fuscus. The sequence continues at coordinate 178,995,891 of NC_134267.1, read as the reverse complement.
CAGATCAGCTCTTCCAGGACAGCATAGCTACAGGTAATGGTAACATTTCTAGGAGCCGCACTGTTCACTTGCCATTCAAGGTGTAGCAGTAGGTTTAGGTAGTGCCGTGGTGCCCATGGTATAATGCGTGAGTAGTATGGCTCCTGACATGTTAATACCTTTAGCCCTTGTGTCTCAGTACCGCTGATCTGCAGGGTCCTGGCGGTGGGCCCCTAGAAACAATTCCACTGGTGGGCCCTAGACACCCCAGTCCGTCCCTGGCCACCATAAACGCTAGACTGGATCAAGACACTGGGTGATGGAGACCCCCAGGCAATTTCCCCCTTTGTGCCTTTATTCTGGATCTGATGCTCAAGAATAAAAGACTTACCAGAAGAATGTTGACAAGAAAACTGTACTGACTTGCAGGTCTGGATCTGGCCATGGCAATTCACAGGCTGAGAAAAACTCATAAAATTATTAGTGAAGTAAATATGGAGACTGAAAGCAAATTCTATGAAATGCAAATAGCACAGTTTACCTCCAGACACACACCTGCCATAATTTTCATGAAATCCTCTTCTCTGACACTGTTAAGATAATTACATTTGACTTTATGTAAAGAATCCCATTCAGTTCCAATTCACAGAAATTCATATCTTTGGAATATTTCAATTTAGATGATGTGCAATATGGATCTCACAGCTGGGGTCACATGAAAATGTCAGTGGCAGAGAAGGAAACACACACCTTAGTTAATAAATTGCAGTGAATATCACTGAATGCCATATTGGTTATATTACCATAAGAAATATATCTCACAATCGCTCATAACCATATGAGAGTTTTATAACTGAATGCTAAACTTATGCTGGAGCCATGCACAGTGAATGCACTGCAAAAATTCCCGCTGAGAAATTCTGAAACATGTTCTTCTACAACCGACCACAAATAACCCTAAAGCTGGGGTCCCACATTGCGCAAATGCCGCCGCAAGAACTGCAGCATTTTAGAATCCCTGCAAAGTGGAACCCCATCTACACATTGCAGAAATATAAACACAGCAGAAATGCTACGATTTACAAAACTGTCGTAGTTTTTTAAATTGCAGCATGTCAATTATACCTATAGAAACACTGGTGGTTTCCCTGTAGGTATAATGGAAGCAGAAAGTGTCACAGGATTTTCTGCAAAAAGAGCTTTAGGCCAAGGCCCCACGGGACGTAAACGCCGCAATTTATCCGCAGCGGAGACGCTGCGAGAAAAATCGCGGCATTGTACAGTGCAGGCAAAGTGGAGGGGATTCATGTGAATCCCATACCCACTTTGCGGAAAAAAACGCAATGCGGACACGCTGCGATTTGCAAAGCCGTTGTGGCTTTGCAAATCACAGCATGTCAATTATATCTACGGAAACGCCGCCGGCTTTCCCATAGATATAATTGTAACAGAAAGTCCACGGAGGAAAACTCCGTGAACTTTATTTTGAAAGCGCTGCGGAAAGAACCGCAGTGTGTTCACGCCACGGTTCTTTCTGCAGCACTTTAGCGCTGCGCCCGTAGGGTCTTAGCCTAAAACAGATGGCTTTTGGTACAGGTTTCTCATGTTTTGCAAAGAAAATGTAGGTACAGGTGAAACCTGCACCAGTAATTGACATGCAGTGAGTTTAAGGAAGAAGTCACTTTTCACGGTGGGTTTTAGTCGCACCATGTGGATGAGATTTATCCAATCTTGCCTACAATACCGTTACTGTAACCTCAGTCTTATACAGGTTTGTGTTCTAAGGGTTCGTTCACATCTGCTTTTGTACTCCGTCCAGGGAGAGTCCGCATGGAGACCCCCTGAACGGAATACAAACGCAATTGCAAGCGCTATGCTTTAAAAGCACATGGACCCCATAGACTATAATGGGGTCCATGTGTTTGCCGCACACTGCCCGCACAAATCATGTCTGCATGATTTATGCGGGCAGTGCGCAGCAAGTACACAGACCCCATTATAGTCGATGGGGTCCGTGTGCTTTTACAGCACAGCACTTGCAATTGCGTTTGTATTCCGTTCGGGAAGGGGGTCTCCATGCATACTCTCCCTGGACGGTATACAAAAGCAGATATGAACAGGGCATTAGATAGTACTTTGATGATATGATCACTGAGGCCTTTTTAACCTATTAAGGAATCTGCAACATGCATGCAAGGCTCTAGGTGAAACATAGACTTAAGCCCCTACTGAATCAATTAAAGCTAAAAGAGTGTACTTTTCTCTTCTTTTGGGGTAGTAGGTGTTGACATACCTGTTTTTCAGACTGCGCTTTCATATACAAAAGATGTACACAAAAAATGGGTAATATGATGTATATTTTGTTTTTTTTCAAGGTTTTGGTCAATGGTCATCCTATGCCATTGTACTGCTATACAGTGGTATACATTGGAGAATACACCCCATAAGAAATGTAAATGAAGCTTAGGTTTCACATTGCTTCTGACTGCACTACTCAGTCTGTTTGTAGTCTGTAACCATAGAGATACATTAGTCTGCATTGGAGCTGTAAACACAATACATGACTATTTGTAAATCACAACTATTTGCAATGTTGTTTGTATTCTGATACATTTTTAACCAGTTAAACAGCACAGTTGATATAGCTGAGCCAATAATAGCTTGGCACAGGCATGAAAGAAGATGCAAGTGTTCAATAACAACATCCAATAAAAGTGGGTTTTGTCTTTAGAAGGTGTCTTGACTTTATTTCTTAACCCAACGTGCAAAAAAAAACACTTCAGAACCTTTTGTGTTCTTCCTTTACATCAATGGCCCACAACCTGTGGCTTTCCAGTTATTGCAGAAATACAATTACGAGTATTCCTGACAGCTGCGAACTAGCTTGTCTTATTTTTAGAATTCACAGCAGTTGATATCTTATAATGGCTAACAGAAATGATGATGACAATAGCAAGCTGAGACTACTTATGTCTCTTCATCAGGTGGGGTATACCTTAAAATCCAAAGAGGTATTGGGCCAGTTTTACTTAGACTGATATTGCATATGTCAGTGACAGTGTCCGTAAAAAATTGTTGGAGCAAGATATGCCCAATTTATTAAGAGGTTTATGCATTATACAATTGATGCATCCTGTTACAGTCTTTGCACCAGAAAATCAAATCCATACCAGCTAGAGTAGATCTGAGTTAGGGAGCCTGCACACGGAGTTTACGCTCGCTCATTCTGAACGTAAAACTCGTTCAGAGTGAGCGGCTTAAAAAACAGATCCCTTAAAAAACAGATCCCTTCTGTACCTTCTGTATAACCCAGCTTGTCTGACTACGTCTTGTCTCATCCCTGGATACTGCATAACCTCGTGGTGCCAACCTTGCTAGTAGAACAATTCTCCGGTGCTTCTGCCATCTTCTGATGAACCCAATACTGCACTCTTCTCTGCTGACTAGTTTCATCTTCTTCCACACCTGCAAAGGAGAGTGGTTTTGGAGTTTCTGGGCCTTGCTGTGACTTGTGGCATGCTGTGAGTGTGACACCCTCTGGATGGCTGTAGTTCTGGATTCCAGAATTTACCCAGTCCAGCTCTACCAACAGAAGCTCTGGCGAAGATCTCTGGGGCCTGGGCCTGCTCCGGTTTGGAGGGCATTGGATGCTCAGTGCTGTTTTACCTCAGTGTAAGTCTGGTTGCCCAGGACTAACTATCTGTTTTATACTGCATTTGGTTCATAACATATGATCAGTCATTAGCCATAGTGGCCTCAGTGGTTCTGACACATTACCATTACAGCCAGTGATTGGCTACAGCAGTCATGTGTTGATGCACCACAACATTACTGGAACCCAGTAAACAAAGATGCTTTGAAGAAGGATTCCTCATGTTCCCTCCAGTATTCGATGAAGGACCTGTATATCCATATCTTGACGGTTGAATACATATATTTTTTTGTGTACAAACACAAATTGTACAGGAAGTACTTTATTTAAAGAGGATCTTTCATGTCCTTTGATATTTTTATTATTTTGAGCAATGCCTTCCCCTATAACAGCCCTTCTGACAGTGGAGGGATATCGGTGCCGAAACTAACGGCATTGGGGCACATACTGGCAAAGTTGTGTTGAATTTGTTGATGTCAGAGGATATGAAACATCCTCTTTAAACATAAAAGACCTAAAAACCATCTAATCCAGGTTTTTCACAGTTGGTCTGTCTATCCCATGGCCAGTTGACTATAGTAGATGCTTCCATTGTTGGTTCCGGACTAGTAGGGTCTACTGTTTTCCCATGTGTGTCATGAAGGGGTAATACAGTGTGATTTTCTTTATCATTTACATGTAGTAGTGTATATGCACACAATAGACCTCAGGCACTAAACCTGTTTCCCTACATATACTGTAAAGCAGATTACTTTGTATCTTACCCCATATGGGTTAAAGTTACAATGATATCAGTCTTCTTACACATCATCTATATTATGTAAATACAAATTATGAGAAATCAGTGGGCAATATTCCCATGTACTTATGTTCTGTATCATCCTCCTACAAACGTTCTGATATATTCTTTACTCATAAAACTGTCTTTTGATTTAGTTAGCCAGCTGCGTGCGATGTACAATGTGTTTTTTGCAAGATGTTGAATCTTTTATATGTTTTCTGTAGCAAGACCTTCATCTTTCATGCCCTGTACGCCAAAAATCTCTTTACAGGTGAAACTCTGCATAGATGGGTCTACACTAGGTCTTCGGAGAGGTTTACAGAACACATTCCCAAATGAAATTTCCATGGAGACTGAAAGAATAACAATCAAAGTGAGTGACTTCTGAGCCATATGATATCACTATAGTAACAAGGTACACAAAGAAACCAAGCTATTTCTATAGAGTCTAAAAGGAATTAACTGTATGGACTTTGTACAATGTGCTTGCTCATAAAATATAGACAAGGATTTCTCACACTGAGGAAAATACAGTCTCAGAGAATAATAGGTTTCTGGGAAAAAGACTGATAATATTTGCCATTGTTATTGCAATCTACCACATACAGCCTTCTGAATTTTTCTAAATAGTAATATCATTGCTTATTGCATGAAAGTTTGTCAAAAGGGTGATTGGGAAATTGCTCACACCAAATAATCACTTCGGAGCAGGTTGGTTTTTTTTGCAATGGTTGATCTATACACAAGTCTTACAGTTTGGGTCTGGCTGTATTCAGGAGCTGAGCGATCACCCTGCCCCCCCTTAACCCTTCATAAGGGTGATTGATATGATAAATATGGACTGTTACACAGTCACTTGTCATTCACCATCCCGGCCTCATATTGCACAGAATTTTACAAATTGCCATTTACCATCTGTAATTGAAGTTGTAACACGTGGCTATAAATATTGTCTCATAACTAGATATTACATAAGTATTTACATATAACATAACATTCATATATAATGCAACACTTAATGCTTGCATTGCTTCAGATACATTACAGTTCACAACCCATAGCTACATTATAGTATTTCATAAAAGTAAGTGCACATAGTCGCATTATCAGGGTGCAAAGTTCTTAAAGGTTTTGTCACCAACCTATGTGAATTCAGATAAATACAGACTAATATCCAAAATGTGCCGGTGAGCAAGAACCTTGATCTGAGGTGTTATATCTCTTAATGTGTCCCCAGCTTTCATTTCCATTTGTTGTATTGTTTTCTTGCTGTCACTTACCTTAGCAGTGGGTGCTGAACTCCTCTAGGAGTCTCACAGTATGGGTCCCTGTTCTCATGGCAACAGAGACACTTCATGAAATAGTTGATGGAAAAGATATATCTGTTTATAAAACACTTTGCAAACAATGTTAACATAAATGGAAGAAGTTATATCAACATTTCTTGTAATTATAGAACAACGTAAAATGACTGCCAAGCCTGCGGCACCTCCTCATAATCCCATTACTAGGATCTACTAAATATTAATGTCACTTTTCTGTTGAGGTGCCCATATTTTTGCACTGGTCAAATTTTGGTTTAATGCATATTGCACATTTTCTGTTAGTACAATAAAGCTCATTTCAATCCTGAAATATTACTGTGTCCATCAGTTATCAGATATATCAAACTGAAATGGCTGCTGCAAACACCAAAATATTTAGAACAAAAAAAAGATTAATAGGGGCGCACAAACTTTTTCATAGGACTGTATATCTTTTCCTGTGTTACCACCCACTCAGAGCCTAGAGCTAGAGGGGAAAGCTGCTAAACATTGCACATTATAACTTCTACTGTATAATTGCCAGATATAGTGTTACTTTATGTATACACACTCCAATATTGACTTATACAAAGTTTTTTTGAAAGGTTACTTACACTTTAAAAACACATGATAGTAGTAATATACCGTCACTCGGTTTTAGGTGTATGGTGCCAGGAAAAGGATTCTCACGGCCATCATACACAATAGAAAGAATTTCCGGCACTCAAGATTAAAGCTTCCAAAGTGTATATTTATTAACATCCGATAGGAAAGAACAAACGTTTCGGTCTGGTATAGACCTTCTTCAGTGTGTCGGTATTCTAGTTGAAAAAGTCAAGCGGAAGTCAAGGATTCAGGGATAAGGAGTCCAGATCAGATAGGAACTTTAAAAATACATTTACAGTTTGCATTCTTTCTTTCTAGAAACCGTGCCACATCTGTGCATGTGTTGTGCCTGCTATGGCAGTTCAGATCGTTACCAGTTAAGTGAAGCTTGTGTATTTAATGGTTTTCAATGGTTTGCTAATATTTGTTTTACTCCTTGTATCTGGGTTTTTATAGGTGGATTTTGCTATAATTGTATCCAGTGTAAGCAATCTCCTGTAAACTAAGAGGCTTCGGGACAGATTTATTACCAGTTTTCTGATGTACAAGGAATTAAAAGTTGCAATTTTTTTTTTTTGCGCAAAAAAATTGTTTTTGCACCACTTTCACAAAAAGGTGTCAGCTGCAATAAATTTATGATAATTTTCGCCAATAATCTGGTAGAAATGATGCTGGAAATCTACGCCAGTTATGAGCTGACATTGATTTCTCTCCAGTATTCATAAATCTCCCCCATGGACTCCAGGCTTGAAAATTTTACCTGCTCTTACACAGCAGAAGATCATATAGGTTTTAGCTAGTAATGTCACAGAACAGCCCATCAGAGGTGAGGCAAGGAGAGCACAACTGTCTTTTCTCATCTCTCCTGAGCCTCTGTTTTTTTGAACTCTGGTGTCTAAAGAGAAAAACTGCAACGTTTTATAGTCCCAGCAAATCCTATTCACACATTGCAGGAAAATACATGCAGCAGACATGCTGAGATTTCCAAAACCATTATGGTTTTGGAAATCACAGCATGTCAATTAAGCCAACGCAAACACCGGCAGTTTCCTTATAAGTATAATGGAAGCAGAAACTTTCTGTTAAAAGCTCTGTGTGAAAAAACACGACCCTTTACCACTGAAGGATTTTCCGCAGCACTTTTTTGCAGCAGCCTGCTATGTGGCACCTTAGTCTACATCAACAGTCTGCTGATAAAATTAGATCTCAATTGATCTTGTTTTACATTTCTGCACATGAAATATGGTATCTGGCCATTGGAATTGATAAAGAGATGGATGCTACAAAGAGAATATAAAATAAAATAAAATTTTGAGAGAAGTCCTCAGTAGTTGATACCTTTATTAATGGCTAACTTAAAAAATTATGACATATTGCGAGCTTTCGGGATACTAAACCTATCCCTTCGTCAGGCTGGTATAACACAATTTCTGAAGGCAAGCATATTTATACAGGAATAGAGTGTTAGATGCAAAATAGATGGAAAGTAGAACATGCAAATAAACAGTTCAAAAAAATACATATATATATATATATATATATATATATATATATATATATATATATATATATCAGTTCACAGGAAAGGTCTCTGGGTTTATGGTTCAGTCACGTGGTGTCTAGTTGTTGTAAAACCCTGTGACTGGTTTAGACCCATTTGGAGTGTTTCAAAGGTCATCATGAGTTTATATTCCCAAATCCTCCTGTTAGGGAATAGTCAGATGATAATTCCCCAGAAGCTGCTGGTGAACCCTGGAGGGAGGGGCACAAGGGACAGTGAGCCCTAAACTGAAGCCCCCCGCTTGCCCTTCCTATTGCCAGACCCTATCCTAAGTAATAGGCGACAACCACGATGACAATCCCTCCCTGAATACGTGAAACACAAAACGCAGACAAGATGTACAACAACAAAGGGAGGTCAGGTAGCCAGGGTTCGGTAACAAGAGAGCGATGCAGTGCCAAATCGGAGTCAAGAGAATAGTCAGTAGGAAAGCCAGAGGTCAAGGATTAGAGTACAAGTAATATAACAGCAAGAAAAACCAGAAAGCTAGGGCAATAACCGGCCCCAGTGTGACTGTGAGCCAAGACTAAATAGGGAAGGAAGAACCCGCCCAGAACCTGACAGGAAGAAAAGCTGTCAATCACAGGCAAGACAGATTAACCACTTAATGAACAGAGGCAACCTTGGCAGAAGACGGGTGTGGTGCAAATCCAATTAAGGACTAGAGCCGTGTTCACACAGTGCAACTAAAAACCTTAAGCAGATTATCAAACTGCACACGCCTCCGGCGCCGCAGCATGCGAGCAGAGGGTGGCGCAGAGGCCCGAACAGGCAGAGATGTTACACCTCCGATCTTTTTCTCCATACCACCATCAACCTGATGCTCAATCACTCCTTCTCTGAAATAAATTTCTTAGACACTGTCATCAAGATACAGGACAACAAAATTGAGACATCGTTGTATCGGAAGCCGATTGACTGCCCTACCTACTTAAGATGGGATAGCTTTCATCCTAAACACATAAAGAACTCCATTGTCTACAGCCAGGCTATCAGATACCATCGCATATGTTCAGACCCTGCAGATAGAGACAAACACCTTGGGGGCCTCAAAAACACATTCTTGAAGCAGGGTTACCATCCAAGAACAGTTGAAAACCAAATTAACAGGGCCACGAGAATACCAAGATCGGATTTATTAAAACACAATACCAAACAGGAAAACAATCGGGTGCCCCTGGTCATCACATATAACCCACACCTGGGGATGCTGAGAGGTTATACACGCAAACTACATCCACTACTGCAAAAAGAAAAATATCTAAAATCCATATTTCCAGACCCCCCTCTCCTGTGCTATAGACAGCCACCAAACCTCAGGAATATGGTTATTAGCAGCTCACTGTCTCCTCCAACTAACACAGGAACATTGCCATACGGACAGAAAAGGAGAAAAACCTGCCCTCACATACTGACCACGGATAAAATAAAGATCCCTAACTCTGATCAAGACTACAAGATCCCAGGTACCTTCACCTGCAGCACATCTAATGTGGTGTATTAAATTTTATGTACCAAGTGTCCTGGGGGCCTGTATGTAGGTGAGACAGGACAGACACTGAGGATGAGGATGAACTCACACAGACATACGATTAGAGAGCAGAGAATGGACCTCCCTGTGCCAAAACACTTCTGCAATCAAAATCATAATATCACCAATGATATGAAGATCCTGGTTTTAAGAGGAAATTTCAAAAGCAAAAAAGATCGGAGGATTTGGAAATACAAACTCATGATGACCTTTGACACACTGCAAAGGGGGCTAAACCAGTCACGGGGTTTTATGACGTTTTACAACAACTACACACCATGTGACTGATCAAAGGAACCATAAACCCAGAAAACTTTCCTATGAACTGATATCCATGTTTTTTGAACTGTCTATTTGCATGTTCTGCTTTCCATCTATTTTGCATCTAACACTCTGTTCCTGTATAAATATGCCTGTCTTCAGACATTGTGTTATACCAGCCTGATGAAGGGATAGCTTTAATATCCCGAAAGCTCGCAAAATGTCATCATTTTTTAAGTTAGCATTTAATAAAGGTATCAACTACTGAGGACTTTTCTCACCAAAAATTTTATTTCATATCCAATGATGAACACGGTACAAAAATATTTTTCCTTATACAAAGAGAATACAAATAGTAATGTTACATAAGGGGAAAAATTCAAAGCACAACAACTAACAAAACAAAAGTCTTTGGATCTATCCATTTATTCCAGAGAGCAGTGCATTGTGGGAGACTTGATGACAACTACACATTTGAGCTAAGTTGTGAAGTCACATGCAGAGTGCAGAGAAACCACATACAGACACCAAGAAAGAACTATGAGAATTCTCACTTTCATTTTGGGTGTGAATGGAGAAGAAAACAACATGTCAAAATTAGTACAAAATAAGTAAAGGAGCTAAAAGTTTAAATATATTTTAAATGTAAAACTTTAAGAAAAGTTTTAACCATTTCAATCCTGTAGACTATCCTTTATAACCCACAGCTTTAAATTTAGACATAATCTATGCCAGGGGTCCTCAAACTTTTTAAACAGTGGGCCGGAGGCAGAGCAGGTCGCACAGACATCGGGAGCAGTGCCCTACAATATGTAAAGTGAAGTGCACTCCATGGCCTGGCCCGAGCTCCCCAGGAGCTTCATTATAAATGCACGCCTGCCGGCGTTGTCGGCGGGGCCAGACAGAAGTGCTTGGCGGGCCGCATGTGGCCCTCGGGCCGCAGTTTGAGGACCCCTGATCTATGCTATAATGCTTGGTATGGTTATACTATAATAGCAATATTGGACAACTGGCATGATAATTTAAATCTGTCACCACAAACAATCTACCATAGCTGCAGGGTCTCCACTGTATCACTGGCAGAAATGCCCACATATTAATGGGTTACGCTATTTTCAGGGTTTCAGCTGGTCTCTTGTCTCCTCTCCCCTCCACTTCCTGCTTTACCCTCTGTGACAATTGGGGGTAATTTAGCATCAAAGGTAGTGGTTTTCCTGGATTTACAGAGGTGTTGGTGGCGCTGGGTGCCAAATAAACAGCAGATCAGGTGATGCAATGCAAAATTCAGCTTTATTCAGCTTATAACAGGAACAAAAATAACAAACAGTCTAGCCCAGACACAGGGCACTACCTCACTTCTTGAACCCTAACTAATCTATTGGGACAAGATACTCTGAGGTTTCTTCTCACCAGTCTAGCGCACACTGAGCTTAACCAAGTCCTTTCTGGAATCCAGTCCTCTTGGTACAGACCGCCTGTCTGTCTCTAACTGGTCTACTTTCCACCTGGTCCTTCTGGAATCCAGTCTTCTTGGGACAGACGTCCTGTCTGTCTCCAACTGGTCCACCTGCTCCTGCAGGTCACCAGCAGCACTCTCCTGCTGTGTGCACTCCCTCTGGAGTTGAGCCCCTTACTCAGGTATGGGTGTGGTCCAGGTCCTTTTTAACTCAGTTTTGGGTCGCTCTATAGCGCCCTCTAGGTTCACACCCTCACACCTTGCAGCAACATATCACGGTTTTTCCTGCTGCGCTTCACACAGAAAGTTTGCAGAGGTTTCCTCTGTGGACTTTCTGCCTCTATTATATCTATACAGAAAACACCAGCGTTTCCATAGGTATAATTTGACATGCTGCGATTTACAGCAGATTTTTTTCTGCAATGTGTGGATGGGATTAGCAGGTAATGTAAAATGCAGTGTTTTTTTGCAACGTGGGTCCCAGCCTAAAACAGATCTGTCTAATGATGGATGACGGCAGATCCCTATTGGGATCTGTTAGGTATCCGAAATTTTTTCCCTGGCATCATTGGTCAAAATAGTAAGACTTGATGGGGCAACACAGTGGCTCGGTGGTTAGCACTGCAGCCTTGCAGCACTGGAGTCCTGGGTTCGAATCCTGCCAGGAACAACATCTGCAAGGAGTTTGTATGTTCTCCCCGTGTTTGTGTGGATTTCCTCCCATTCTACAAAAGACATACGGATAGTAAAAAAAAAAGTACATTGTGATCCCTATATGGGTCTCACAATCTACAAAAAAAAAAAAGTCAGACTTGCCGGACATTTGTATCTGAAATTTCATATGGAGTCAAACACAGATGTGAATGTAGCCTTACATGGCTCATAGAGTGAGTAGCAGAATTGGCCTCACTCACCAGTTCCCCTGTATAAGATTACTCATTCTAGTGAAAAAGATATACAAATTGCAAATGCCAAAAACATTAAAAGCTAAAAGATAAAAAAAAATAGGCAAAGAAGAAAAGAATAGAAGAAGGACACAGTAGAGGAAAATGGGAAAGAATTAATTCTCTGACCTGTCTCTAATGGCCTATCACAGAATACTTGTAAAATTCTCAAGTTCATGGCTCATCAATAGAGATCACGGATGGTTAATATCACAAATCAATGGTTTGCACTGGTTCCTGCATACTCATGGCTAATGGCAATGTCACATTGAACCTTTCTCCTCACTTGTACTATGTGTGTCCTTTAATACTTATGATTGAGATTTTTATCAGTGTCCACTTAAAAAACAAACAAAAAAAAAACACTTATATAAGTGTTATATTCAGTACAATTACTAACTTAGGCTTGGTACATACAATGAGGAATCTCACTGGGTTAGAAACCTCATACCCACTGGTAGCAAACCTACTAACCGGCTACAATAATATCATAGTGAAGGAAAAACACCATCCCCATGCATTGCAAACCCTCAGTGGAAACCCACAGCAAAAAAAAAAAAAAAATGACATGGGAAAACGTGGAAACGTATTGCAAACGCACTGTGTTGGGTTTTTTTTTAAATTGAAGCATATCAATTATACTTGTGGAAACATTTGTGTTTTTCCTATAGGTTTAATAAGGGAGGAAAATCCACAGAGAAAAACTCAGCAAAGATGCTGCAGAAACAAAGCAATGTGTTTATGCTGTGTTTTTTTTTTTAGCTGCGTTTCGCCTCATGGGATCTTAGCCTAAGGGTGTTCTATTTTGGAGTTGACAGACCATCTCCAAGATCTCAAAAGCTATCAAGGTTTTGCTTTCTACTAACAATGGTGCTGTGCTGCTTTGTATATTGGTTTTTGCTTATCAGAGAAGGTTGGTTGGAGACGAAAGGTGTTGGTAACAGTTACTCATAAGATCGCATAGTGACAGCGGGTTAAGGGGGCATTCACACGGAGTAACGCCGGGCGTGTATCACAGCCGTACATGCCGGCATTACGGCAGACTGCCGAACACTTCCCATTCACTTCAATGGGAGCGCTCGTAACAGCGGCGTTTACGAGCGCTCCCATTGAAGTGAATGGGAAGTGTTCGGCAGTCTGCCGTAACGCCGGCGTGTATGGCTGTGATACACGCCCGGCGTTACTCCGTGTGAATGCCCTCTTAATGTGTGTTCTTTGCTATTCTAAAAAAATGAGTCTTCAGGTTCCGTTTGAAGGTTGCCATTTTGATAATGAATGATTTAACATAGCGGTGATTATGACTTACTGCAGCTACTGCTATGAACGGGACGTTGAGTGCTTTGGGAAGGGGAGGGCAGGTTGCCGACAAACCTCCATTCATCTATGATTGACCTAACTCCAGGAAATTGGATAACCCATGGACAGCCTCTATGGCACATTTGCCTCTGCCATCATATTGTTTCCTTGCAAAGCTTCAAATCCATTGGTCTTTATGTTGGACAGTTTGTGCAAATGTAATAAAAGCAATGCAAAAACAGTGTGGGGAGGTTAGCTCGGTAAAAGCAGTGGTGCGGACCCAACGAGTCAGAGACAGGGACATAAATCTTGCAGCAAACTGTTTTATTTAAGAAAAAGAACAAAATAAATAAACCTTTACATTTGGTACAAAAATTTGTAAAAAAAAATACAGCCTTAACTTCAGGCAAATAATATCAAACCAAAATTTTGTTCATCTGAGCGCTAACTAAACAGAAAATACTAACCGTACATGTGGCTTACTACCAGCCACACAAATCAACCAAAAAAAACCACTGTACCGAACATAAGGCTCTCAATATTAGGACAGACCCAGTCACTACCTCTCCTCCCAGGATCTGCCCTGAAGTGCAGGCTCTGCAGCCTTTTAAGGCCCAGTAATGGGCCTATGACACCTGGGCTGCAGGTTATTCAAGATCCGCCCTGGTCCACATATATGTCAGGAATCTGGGGGAAATATACCGGGACTCCAACACTCTGCCTGTCTCCTTCTCACAACAGATAAACTACAATAGAGAGATAAACCTACCATAAATGACTGTTTGGTACCTAAATGTGCAGCACAAGTTACAGTAGGTCTCATATTTATATTCAGTCTGATACTGAAAAGGTCATTACAGTACAAGACGATAGTCCCACAGGCAGGCAGGGAGTCCTAAGATCATAGATGACTATTAGAGATGAGCGAGTACTGTTCGGATCAGCCGATCCGAACAGCATGCATGCATTGAAATGAATGGACGTAGCCGGCACGCGGGGGTTAAGCGGCCGGCCGGCGTCAAAGCAGAAGTACCAGGTGCTTCCATTCATTTCAATGCGTGCGTGCTGTTCGGATCGGCTGATCCGAACAGTACTCGCTCATCTCTAATGACTATGTGATATGTTTCATATTTAATGAACATGCACATGCACAAGTTGAATGTGCATGTGTATATCTGTGTAGGGAAGAATAGCTATTGAAGGTATATGGTCATTATTATGACAAGCTTTTGTTATCGGGATGAAAGTGACTGCACATACTATGGTTACCTGGGACCGCACGGGTGTACAGGAGAATAACAAGGTGAAAATCACTGTTTTGAGAAAACGGCTGAACATCTTGTCAAAAAGTCATAATAAGAAAATGTAAGAACACATAAGAATGATAAAGTTCATAGTATATTGATATATATAGCTGACTTGTGAAAAATGCTTTGTTTTTAAACCTTATCCAAGAAGAATTGGTAATACTTGTTCTATCTATCTATCTATCTATCTATCTATCTATCTATCTATCTATCTATCTCCTATCTATCTATCTATCTATCTATCTATCTGCTATTTTAGCTGAATGTGTTTTATATTTTTGTTGTTTTATGTTAAATCCAGGATCATAGCTGCAGTCCTATGAGACTACACATAAGGGACCTAATATCATTGATATTCTATCATAATGCTTTTATATCTGACTGAGTCATCTCTTTCTGCCTAGAATCTTTGACATTCAAGGTATAACACCGAGGTTAACTACATATAGATTATATTCTAGTTACATCAAGCTACTGCATAACCCCAGGATAGCTTATTTGATCAGTAGAACCCCATGATCATGAGGATGGGCATCACGTTCACCTGTCTGAATAGAGCCGTTCCAGCCTGTATGCTGTCACTCCATCCTTCTCTTTATTCTCTATGGGATTGCCAGAGATAGCTGTGGCTTGGAGGTAACCTGAAATAACTGGAATATGGCTTTCACTTATTTCAGTTATTTAGAGTCATTTTGAGCAACTCTTGTGGATACAGACTTGAGTCACTTCTACCACATTCTCCATTACTTAATGCAGCCGTCTTCACACTAAACAGTCCATAGACATCCAATTAAAACACAACATTAATCCAGGTCTTGGGTAGTTTGGCTCATATCCCTTATACACACCGCTTGATGCATATTAATTAAAAAAAATAATATCTCATGCAGTATTCATACAGTCACCAGGAACAACAGAGCCATTCAGATATAAAACGGAATATTATGCACAAAGATTATCATTATGAGCGGTGGGGAATTTAGTTTTGCCGTGCCAAGCAGAAACATATAAATTGACAAATTATTCTGATAGTGATTCCTAATAGTATAACACTCCTCGTCAGTTCTGGAGAAGGAAAATATCTTAAAATCTCTTCCTTTATAACTCCAGTGATTACTTTGAAAAATGTTTCTCTGTTATTTTATACCTTCATGTGCAACTTTAACAGACAAACAGAGACCTCTAGTGGTCAACTGATGTAATGGCAAGTTTGTGTACTTTAGTCTACTTTTACATAGTTGGATTAAAGGGGTATTCCCATGACGCTTGTTCACTAACCTGCAGGCTGTTGTGCTCTCTTCACTTCCTGCTTTTCTCGGCACATAGGTGGGCGGGGTTTCACTTGCACGGGATTGGTTGTAAATGAATTACCACAGTGTGAAGCTGATGTAGCAGAGCTGGATTGGAGTCAGTTTGCATTACATACAGAGGTAACGGATTGCCTATCTCAGCCCTTATCAGCCAAATTCAATTAAACTGACTGATAAGAGCTCAGAAATCTCTCAGAAGGCAGCTACATCACTTGACAAATGAGCAGATAATCCCAAGCGCCATATAAACGGAGTGTAAACAATGAAGTGAATAAATTAAGATAGTGGCCAAACAAAGTAGTTTTGATAAAGCAATGCATTTAGGAAAAGTCTTAAATCCACATAAACTAGCAGTATAGATAGGATCTTTTTGATGGGACAACCCCTTTAACCTAGCTTTACTGTTGTTAGCCACTTTTGTGTTTTACCCATTTTCCCAACCTTCGCTGATCATATTTTTAACCTATAGTATTGTATCTGCAGCGCTGATCCAAAGGAGGGATACGCAAGTGGAAAATTCCTACACAAAAATGGAGGCCTGTCCCCAAATAAAGATATCATAAGATTAATCAGAACATCATTTTTGACCAGACAACAGGTCACAAAATGGTGTTCAAAGGTGGACATTTGCCGCCCAAGTGCCTAAGACTAGATTCATATGTAAGTGGTGCAAAAACGGCTTGCACCCAAGGGGTGTTTGTTTGCACGTATCCCACATACATTTTACTGATCGATGAAAATGGACAAAAATAGGACATGACTGTCAAAATAATGGTTATGTGAACAGCCCCCATTCACTGACAGTGAAATTAATGTGACTCTAGCCTTCAATAATACAGCTGAGTGAGAGTGAAACTGTAGAGGACCCTTCAGCACTTCCACCATCTACAGATTTTTCATTCTTAAGGCTGAAGCCCAATGTTGAAAGTGGAGCGTTCTGCCACAGCAAAAAACATGCAGAAAAAAATCTGCAGCGGAAAAGCAGTATCTACTGAAAAAAAAACTTTTTTTTTTAAATTACAACATGTCGATTATTCAGTATTTGTGAAAATGCTGATGTTTTCCGTATAGCTATAATAAGGACAGACGGTCCACAGAGGAAAACGCTGCAGTGGTATTTTTACTGTGTTTCACTACGTGGGGCCTTAGCCTATGGCTAAGGTCATATTGCAGAAAAGCAACCTTTTTGTGATTGCAGATTGTGCTGCATTTTTATTTAGCCAAAGCTAGTAGTGGCTACTAATGAATAGGGAATACATATGAATATATATCATATACTTCTCTCTTCTGCTCAGTCCTTTTGCAAATTACACTCACAGAGCACAGGAGGCATTTCCCCTGTGCTCCAAGCACCCCTGCATCATAACCTTTCACCGCCCCTTAGTTAATTCTGTTCACACCCCTCTTGCTGTTCTCCTGATATTCTACCTTGCATGTAACAGACCACTGCAAAATGATGGTGGAGCATGCACATAACGCAGCGTCCTATACTTACGCAAACACTGTTCTACCTGTCCAGTTGGACTACAGGTCACATGACTCAGGTCTATACAAGTCTGTGAAAAGGGAGAGGAGAGCATTAGCAGAAATTAAAGGAAATAAGGAAAAGAAAGACAGGGTGCATTCACACGGAGTAAAATGGAGTATAATTTGGAGTGTAATTTTTACACGTGTAAAAAATTTACGCGCGTATTTTGGAGCGTTTTTTTTACACGTGGCGTTTACGGAGCGTTTACAGAGTGTTTTTTGGAGCATTTACGGAGCATGTTTTTCTACACACGTAAACGCTCCAAAAAACGTTCTGTAAACGCCACATGTAAAAAAAAACGCTCCAAAATATACGTGTACATTTTTTACACGTGTAAAAATTACACTCCAAATTACACTCCATTTTACTCCGTGTGAATGCACCCTCAGTCTGCTGCTGGATCTGAATATAAATCTTTCTATCACCAAAGTGCTTTTCTCACATGCGTATAGGTTAGTACTTCTCTATATATGTTCTGTATGGCCTTGAGGCGGATCCTGAGTGAAAGAGAGAAACAGAGTCTCCTGTACTCACTGTGTGCAGTGTATGGCCTCTGGTCTCCTCTGGACAGCTCAGTGAAAACTATAGATACAGAATGAATAGGGGGAAACTGATAAATAAGGCAAAATTTTTCATTAGAAGGAATAGTATTACTCCTAACGTAGTGACACAAAACAGCTTATCCCGAAAAGTCATGTATTGAAAAGTATGTGTTAAGTAAAACTGAATTTAGTGTTTTTTGCACAGAATTACAATACAATTTAAGATAGAAATGGAGACATAATTCCTATAAGCAGCTCTGAAGGTGATGAGGGGAATGAGTGTGGACAGGACCCTGCTTCTAGGGACGTGCTCTGTGAGATATGATGGGAGTGGATGAGATGTGACATGGGGCTGACAATGCAGATAACATGCATATACATACTTTATATTCAGGAAGCAAAACACAGCACGATTGCTCTCTTATTCTTCTTCCAGATTAGTTCTAGACAAAAATATTTCATCTACAGGATCATTTTCACTGAAAACCAAAATAATGTATTCTGTATGCGATGAAGGATAAATGTTCCTCTACGAGCAAGGAAATGTTTTATAAAGGCCAGAAGGATCGATACATGGAAAATGTCATTCTTGATCAAATGCAGATTATTAATTCATATAAGATATATGTCAGTGATGCAAGTATTCAGCGAAAGTACTTAAAGAGGACCTTTAATGTCCTCAAGCTTCTTAAAGGGTTTTCTGGGCAAATTACATTTAGGACCTATCCTTAGGATAGGTCATCAGTATCAGATTAGAGAGGGTCTGTCACACGGGACCCCTGTTTTCAACAGTGGCTATATGGAAAACAAAGCTGGAAGCAAATATCTGTGTTTCCATGTAGCAACTGTAAGTTACTGCAGCTTACCTTGCATTCACTTGTATAGGAGGAGCTCAGCTGCAGTAATAGCATGCCCATTAGACAGAGAGCAGAGCTATCTGTATATAGTGGCTGCAGAGAACAGCTGATTGTCGGGGGTCCTGGGTGTTCTGAACCTCTCTGATATGATAATGAAGACCCATTCTGAGGATAAGTCACCAATATTGTTTGCCAAGAATACGCTGTGTATTACAGTACCTGCTTACTGGATGGGATTCTGCTTAATACCATCTACACATTGCAGAAAAATATCTGCAGCAGAAATGCTGCTATTTCTAAAGCCATTGCGTTTTTGTAAACTCTGCAGACTTTCTGTGAAAAATGTGATGCATTTCCACTGCGCTCTTTTGGACAACGTCATTCAGCTGCGGCACGGTACGTGGGGCCATAGCCTTAAGCTTTATATACTATTAGATAGACACTGCTCTGCTGAATTCCCTGTTGTGTTTATTCCATTACAGAAGTATCAGTGACATTAGTTTGGTAATAGATAACATGTGATCTATCTACTACTGCCAAGGGGGCTTTTCCCCTCCCCAGTAACCCACTTGACAGTACAGGGATATTGGTAGCCAAACTAACAGCACTGTTATCTGTGCAAGGAGGATAGCAAATGACAAGATAAACATGGAGGAATTCTGCAGCTCAGTGAATATCTAATAGCATCTATAGCTTAAGAAGTTGGATGTCATAAAAGGTCCCCTGTGTAACAAATAAACCTGTACATATTATGTATTGGTAAGTGTGAAATCACAATTAAATGATATTTTATTGTTTAAGGATTTATCCAACACCAGCATGTTAAAAGTAAGCTTAATCTTAAATGTAATATGAAAACTGTCCAGGATTAGAGAAAAGCACCTATAGCCATATGAAACAGCCAGTTATAGTGGTTGTCAAGGATGAGAAGAAAGGGCTTGCATTTTCCCAGAAGCGGCCCCATTCTTGCCTATGGACGCTGTGTGTTATTGCAAGGTGTGAGCTTTCATACATGATATACTCTGGGGACAAAAGCAACACTGTTTGTAGCAAAATACAGAACCTGTCTCGTAATCCCTGACAACCCCTTTAATTGTCTCCTTCATATTAAGCAGCAAGAAATAGAAGCAAGCATTTCTTATCATTTCTTTTCAGAGCCTCAGGCAGTATACATAGAGAATACCATCCTGAAAGCAAATATTATCGTGCATAGTATGTACTGCACACAGAGGATCAAAGTACTATGTGTCTCTTTACTTTAGTAACCAGTGGACATATAATACAATTTAGTTCTGTATCAGAACACATCAGGAGCAAATAGCAAGTATGACCTTGTTCGTTGTACCTTAGTAATGTGTAAGCCATGTAGTGATATCAGCCTGCATTCTGTCTATGGAGTGGCATACACATACTGGCATACTGTAGAACAGCTTGTGTCCTGTAGTGGAAATGTTGACTTGCCCCCTGCTTCCCTCCAGTACTACATGATTTCTGCTTGCAAGGTACTGTCCAAATCTCACATCTATGCCAGAGGCTCCATTTAGCACCTTCTTTGCAGATTCTGTTACATGCATTGTTTTTCATCTCAAAATGATTAATATCTCAGAACCTCCTAGTATAAGGCAATGGGATCTGTCAGCAATGTCGGATCAGGCACATCATTGTAATATTTGTTATAAATGGACGTCACAACAATGATATGAGCAGAGCCTTAAAGAGGCCCTGCCATGTCTTCCTATGTTCACCTGCAATCTATGCCAGGTTTAGTTTCGAATACAGATGTTAAAGTCGGCGGCCCCCACTTCCCAGTTTCAATCACTGACGTTCCTTTGACATTGAACAGTGTAGATTGCCCACTTGACAGTTTATGAGAACGTTGCACCAAAACGTATGGCAGAGATTGCAGTGAGTTATGCCATCAGTCTTCTTTGAGGATGTAACAGGCCCTCTTTACACTAAGGCCCTACTTAGGAAGCCTCAGCAAAAAAAAAAAAATCTGCAGAAAAGACCGCATTGGAAACACATTCTCTTTCTGCCTCTATAATACCTGTAAGGAAAATGCCAGGATTTCCGTAAGTATAATTGGCATGCTGTAAATTACAAAAACGTATTCGTTTTTGAAACTGCAGCTTTTCCGCTGCAGATTTTTTTCTGCAATGTGTGGATGGGATTAGCCAGAATACCATCCACTTTGCAGGTAATGTAAAACACAGCTTTTTTTGTGATGGCTTTTACACCATGGCCAAAACATTGTGTTTTTACAATGTAGGTCCCCAGCCTTAGGCCGGGGCCCCAGCGACTGGAAACGCCGTGATCTGGCCATGGTGGAAACACCACAGGAAAAATCGTAGTGTTGTACAGTACTTGCAAAGTGGATGGGATTCATGCGAATCCCATGCCCACTTTGCGGAAAAAATCGCAGCGCGGACACGCTGTGATTTCCAAAACCGTCGTGATTTTGAAAATCGTAGCATGTCAATTACATCTACGGAAATGCTGGCGGCTTCCCCATAGATATAATTGTAACAGAAAGTCCGCGGAGGAAAACTCAGTGAACTTTCTGTTCAAAGCGCTGCGGGAAGAACCGCAATGCGTTCATGCCGCAGTTGTTCCCGCGGCACTTCAGCACGGCAGTTCCGGCCCATAGGGCCTTAACCTTAAGGAAGCTTTTTTGATATAATATATATATAGTATTATTCCCTAATAACAATAACTACAATTGTACGGATCTCATAAAAGCTGCTTTGTGTAAATGTATACCATACTAGACATGACTAAATACGTGTCTTGTTATATATTAACATATTCCTCCCCTGGTTCCCCTCTTCATGTGGTCAATGTACAGAATGGCCAACACCAAGTTAAATATCACCTTCCATACTGTAACACATTACTAAAGCTGTATTTTCTTGAAAACAAGAATGATTTGTCCTGCTAAGCAGTCTTTTTCTGTTTAGGCAGCAGAGGGAGCAAACTGACTGAGAAAACATACAGGATTTGTGTAGAGATCAAAAACCATCTGAACACCTCATACGCTAACACTGAGTAACATGACTACGTATCATATCCATCAAAATATAGGACCAGGGTGATTTTTGGGAAGCTGAGAACACACGATCAACCAAATAATTTACAGTCAGACAATATATATGGTGCAATATATTACAGTATCTTCCTGGTAGTGGAACCTGCAGGACAGATTTAAAGATTCAGAGTCTATTACATCTGACTCAGCATCAACAGCCCCATGAGGAGAAACAGCGAGAAAGGTCATTTCCTTCTGACATCTTCAGGCATTTTGGGAATGTACAGTTCACTGCAATGCAGAAACTTGTTTTTTCATCGTACTATTCTCTAAGCAGTGATATTCTCATTTCTTAATGTACAGTCATTGTAAAATTAATATGTTACATTAGCTAGGACTGCAGATACTGAGATCTAATTTAAAGATATACAAATAGCAAATGTATGACATAAGCGATTCCATTATTTTATAGATTTGTGTCCATTAAAAAGAATTAGTAGAACTAAATCAATAATTAGATTGTTCATTTCAGAGAATGGATAACTCTAATGACGTTTTTATGAGTTCTTATGTTTTAGAAATACTATACCATATGTGTCTCACCGTATACAGCTACCCTCTTGTGCTAGTGCGGGATAATTCAATCCAGTCATTTGTTAGCACATACTGAGCAACTGTGTTACTTAGAGGGCATTCATATGGAGGAAGTTGGCGCTGATTCTGACACCATAACTTGCGTCAGAATCAGCGCGTAAATAAAGCCTCCCATTGACTTCAATGGGTTCCACGCGGAAATCATTGAAATCAATGGGAGGCTTTATTTCCGTGCGGATTCAGACGCGAGTTAACGTGCCAGAATCAGCACCAACTTCCTCTACATGAATGCCCCCTTAAAGAAGTATTCCCACAATAACACCTTTTTCCATCCTTTCACCCCTCACCTGACTGTTTTTGCCCATGGTGGAAACATCACAGCAAAAAACGCTGCGTTTTACATGATCTAATCCTATCTACACATTGCAGAAAAAAAATGACAGCATGTCAATAATACCAAAGGAAATGCTGGCATTTTCCATATAGACATAATAGGGGGAGAAAGTTCACAGCAAAATACTCTGCAGACTTTCTGTAAAAAATGGTCGGTGTTTTGTTTCTGCAAAATTTTTTTGCTGCTTATCGCTATGTGTGGCCTTAGTCTTAGGCCCCACATTGCGGAAATGCATTTTTTTGATGCCGAAAAAAACATTGTGTTTTGCAGTACCTGCAAATTGTATAAGAGCCTGACTCCACATATTGCTTAAAAGTTACATTTTCGAAAAACAGCATGTCAATTTTATCTGTGAAAATGCTATAGTAATAGGGGAAGAAAAATGCAGCAAAAACGGAATGAAAAACGCAGAAGGAAAAAAAAACTGCTTTCTGCTTCGTTTTTTTCTGCAGCATTCTTTAACTGCGTTCGGCAAAGTGGGGCCTAAGCCTTAGGCTTTTTTATTTTACTGTATTTTCTGTATTTAACCCTTTCTTGACATCCTACAGACTGTTACGGTGCATATTGAGTATTGAAATATGTCATCTACTCAGGAGTTGAGATCTGGCGCTAATGCCCGCGATCAGTGCCCACACTGATCACAGGCATTAAGGCCCTCTGGCGCCTCAGGCAAAGCTGACCAAGGTGCCATTTTTCTGTTGGCACATGGGTCACTATTTTGGGGGAGGATCACTGGCATCTGGAATGAGACCCGTTGCCTTGACAGCCAGGACCCTATTGAAGTCTCCCAGGCATGTCTAAGCATTATATTATTTCTATTACAGGTTGCTTTATCAGTCCATGGTCATGTAATAGACAGCCTATGCTCTATGCAGCTTATAATAGAAGTGCTGGTATTTTGCACTGCATTAGCATTGTAATGCATTGTATTAGTCATCAGTCCCCCTGGGGTTCAAGACCGCTACGGGGTCTAATAATTACGGTATTTAAAAAAAATATAAAAATGTAAATAAATAAATAAATAAATAAATGAATAGCCTACCATTCCCTAGAATATATATGAAAGTAAAAAAATTACTGTGAAACATATACACATCAGATGTCCCTTTGTCCGAAATAAAAATATTTTTTTCTGTATGTTGAAAAATAATCTAAAGAACTGAAGTGCTGTATAACTTTTCATTATACAACATTTGTGTCACAATAATTGTCTGAAACTGGACAGCCCCTTTAATGTATAATTATCTTTGTTCATGGTGGTGCAGGTGGAGAACAGTCCCTTACTCAGGGACCTATCAAATAATGACTATTGTGACCACCTATTGTGATGTGATGCAGAATGATCCTGTTGAAGGTTTCAATGCTGCGGTAATCGAAAGGCCATGATGTCGTCTGATCTAGGAAGCCAATCCCCACTGACTGCGCTGCACACCACAGACCCAGGATTATTGTCAGAACACAGTGACTTCCATACTCATGAGATAGGTAGTAGAGATAAGCGAGTACTGTTCGGATCAACTGATCCGAACAGCACGCTCGCATAGAAATGAATGGACGTAACCGGCACGCGGGGGGTTAAGCGGCCGGCCGCCGTCAAAGCGGAAGTACCAGGTGCATCCATTCTTTTCTATGGAGCGTGCTGTTCGGATCGGCTGATCCGACCAGTACTCGCTCATCTCTAATAGGTAGGTGTCTTACAAGTAAACATCTGTAATACTGCAAGATGAAGTTGTATGTGCATGTCAAGATCATGATTTATGTAGCTTACACATTCAAAGCTGGAGGTATGGGGATGCAAATTCTTCTGTCGCCAACAATCTGTTAAAAAAAATAAAAATTCTATGAAATTATCATTGCCATTTTCTCCATAATGAATTCATATAAATCCATTACTGGCTTCATAATCATCAATGGAAAGTCATCAGCTCTTCCATACCAGTTCAGTATCTTGATGTCACCTCAAATGCCACAGCCTACCATCTTTGACATTACGACTTCCAGGGGTACCTTGAATCTGTTTTTGGGTACCCTAGTTTATCCTTTACTACTTGCATACATGGGGTACCAACAGTCCTACTACCCAAATAAACAGTAAAAAAGCCACCACTGCCCAAGAAAGAGTCCATCTGGTACAACTTCTTAAAGGGCTCCCTTTCTGCTTTCTGATAAAATTGTACAAATCCATCACTGGCTTGGCCTTTCCATGTTTGATGACATTGTGAAAGCCAAAGCAGAGAAGTATAAAATTTTGAGCTCTTAATTTCAATGAAAAGGTGTTTGTAACTTTATACAAACTTCAGTCACAGGCAGAGGGCAACTTTATACACCCAGATAGCACTTGATTCTGGATTTTCTAGAAAGTGTGTGATATTTCATTTATTCTGAGGGTAGTGAAACTTGTATCTTCAAAACAAATGCACAATGTGCCTTTCAGCAGTGCTCTGGAGCCAAAGTCTATCAACTTCAGCTACTCACTCGTCAAGTCCACCAGTATGGCCACTTTAACCATAGGGCCAACAGTAGTTTGCTGTCCCGTTATTTCGGGTTGTCCTGCATACAGTGATAAAGCAAGAAGCTGTCTGCTCCATGCTTCACCATTCATCCTTTCTCTTCAGGTGCAATGTGATAAGGTCACTTACATCGTGCCTGCAGCTCCCTGAAGACTTCAGAGCAGCAGTGGAGCGAGGAGAGTTGAGTATTTGTGTTTTGTTTTGTTTTTTTTATTTTTGTTTGGGAGGAGAGAGACATATTATTGTGAGAGCAGCTGGTGGGATGTTAAACATAGGGCAACAAACTGTTGGAATCGCTGGATGGGGATATTATACTGTGGACCCACTTTAAGGGAGACATTAAGTTGTGTGAGCTTCAAGAAGGGGACATTAAACTGTGAAGGGCAGCTGGAGGGGGAACATAAACTGTGGGGATAGCGGGAGGGGGACATTAAATTGTGGGGATGGGGGGGGACATTATATTGTATGGGGCCAATAGGGAAGCATTATACTGTGCGAGGACCACAAAGTGGGTAAGACAGGTATTTCTAAATGGTGGTGATGGGGGGGGGGGCAGCACTTATGAAATCTTTGCACTGGGCCCACCAATGTGTTAACATGGCCCCATCCTCCAGTAGGTTGTAATGCATGACACCACAGTTATAATAGTGCTGCCAATCTTTTGATAGAATCCCCTCAAATCCCCTCTTCTCCATAATAAATGCATTGCTACCAGTAACACACAGTATACTTTGTCTCTCCTCTCTGCCTTTTGCAGGAAGAACACTTCACCTCAGCCTTGACAGCGCCGCACACCATCTAGCACCTGTTAGAAGATTCCTCAGACTCTACACTTTTTCAATGTTTCTTTCTTCATAATGAATTGATGCTAAACTATCACAGTTTTCTCCATAATGATCAGAAAGTCATCTGCTCTTTCATACCAGTACAGAAACTTGATAACACCTTGTAAGCTAGAGCCCAACGTCTTGAACAATACAATCTCTAGGGGCGTCTTAATTCTGTTCAAGGTATCTCACTCGCTCCTTGAGGACAAGCTTCACAGTGGCTGTTAACCAACACAATCTTAACTTCACATGAAAGTCCCCTCTGGGTCACCTTCTCAAAGGCCTTATTCTCTGTTTTCACTGGCTGCAAATGATCTGTGTTTCTGAAAATGCTGGTAATGTACTCGACCCCTGCAGAGACTGCTCTCCGAGCTCCAGAGCCCTGTTCCTCTTGTCTACAAATCACACACAGATGTGACACCTTAACGCCATTATAGTTCTTTGTGACTAAAATAATTTTAGCCTTCAAATAAGTCAGCACAGAATTGGTTCTTCAACAAGCCCCAGTTCTCAAAATGTGAAGTCTTGTAAATCCAGTAATGTCTCTATTAAAGGGGTTTTCCAGGCAGAACATCTTTTTTTGAGAAAGCTCTGAGTGATAGTGCTGGGTTGATAAGTACACCAATATACTTTTAGCATTTATTGGAGTGATTTCTGGGTGTCTCTGGTTGCTGCTGCATCCTTTGTCTTTGTTTACTTGGTGTTAGCTTCCTGCTCTGCAGCTTCCTGTGTAGCTTCTGCACTAACTTCCTCTCACTCAGCCCCCCCTCCTCTCTCACTTCATTATAAAAAGCCGAATCTCACTAAACCTAGCTCCTCCCACCCTGTCTTACTAAGCCTAGCCACTCCCACCCTCACTGACTAGCGATCCCATCCATTCCTAGCCCCTCCTACCCTCCCCATCTCCCTAACCAACCTATTCCGTCCACTGTTAGAAGACAGACAGAGGGGGAGGAGCCGTACTTGGACACAGGAAAGCTTGTTAAGTTTTGATGGGGATAGGGGAGGGAGAAGAGTAATGGCGATGTTCCATTTTGGAAGCAGTGAAACAGAACGTCACCAGATTATGCGAATGTGTCCCTGGAGTGGTCACATAAAGTAATAAAAATGCCTTAACGGGATTCTATCATTACAATCCTTTTTTTCAGGCCTACCACGTCAGAATAGCCTTAAGAAAGGCTGTTCTTCCCCTACCTTTAGATGTCTTCTCTGCACCGCCATTGTGGTGATATTCCCAGTATTCATTGTATGCAACTGAGTCTCCAGACAGCACTGGGGGTGGTCCCCATGCACTCAAACAGCACTGAGGGCATCCCCTGTGCTGCCTGCAGACTCTCCAGTGACGCCTTCCATCTTCTTCTTACGACTGCCTCTTCTCCGCGTCTTCAACCGAAAGCACCTAACTGCGCATGTGTGGTGGCAATTTTCCTGTGGTCATATGGACAATCTGGTAAGAGGCCACAGGAACATGGCCACCACACATGCGCAGTTAGGCGCTTTCGGTTGAAGACGCGGAGATGAAGCGGTTGCGAGAAGAAGATTGAGGGCATCGCTGGAGATTTTGCAGGAAGTACAGGGGATGCCCCCAGTGTTGTTTAAGCGCATGGGGACCACCCTCAGTGCTATCACCTAAAGGTAGGGGAAGAATAGCCTTTCTAGTCTATGGATGAGCACTGTGAGCAGAGGTGGGGGGGGGGGGCGTTCCTATCCGCTCACACTGTACAGCGCAATAGGTGCTGCTGTGAAGTCAGACGTACCTAACAGACTGCCTGGAACGCCCTTCTGACTGTAAAGCGCTATGGTACCGGGACCGAAAGCTCTTTACCCGGGGGACAGATCGGGAAAGCCAATAGTGCGCTGAATTCAATGCACTGTCGGCTTTCCAGCAGTATATAGAACTGCCTGTGCCCCAAACCGTGAAAGGTCATCTTTAAGGGATTAATATAAGGTCTGATAAGCAATTTATTTTATCTGAATCATAGGTTTTGACTGCTCATTTATGCATATTATTATTATTATTATTATTATTATTATTGCTTTTGCAGCATCTGCTTGGCATTTAGCTCTACTGCTTAGCTATACTGTAATCGGTATATTCAAGGCTTTCTCTTGTACTGTTTGCATTTATCTATATAAGGAATTATTTTTGCAAGGTGAGAAACATATTCCACACATAATAGCATCAATCTTTAAGGACACAGTTGTCTTTTTCTTTCTTGAGTTTTGCTAAGACAGAGGTTTTCTGATACTTGGGATTTATTTTTTGGCGCTATAAAGGGATTAACATATTTAACAATCAGTCATACTGTTACAGAGCGATATATGTTACAGACTAGCAGTTTTATTGACCCTGCTGAATTCTCTGAATCCTCACGAGTCTATTAAAATATGCAAACTACAGAAAACAAATCCATTTATCCAAATGTGGAAATTAAACACAGTTATTTTAATGCAGCATTAAATGGAGATGAACGTCAGAAACATATTTTCTCTAAAGCGGTGTAGAGTTTGCTCTGCAACATTTTTCACACTTGCTGCACAAAGAAACAAATCTGTGGTATCAGGAAGGAACATTATTTAGAAATGGAAATCATATTGCACATTGTTATGACACTCTTTTCATTACTGACCACATTACAAAGTCTTTTTCATCCCTATTGATTTTTCTTCTTTTAAAGCATAACTAAACTTTTGAACAAGTTTTAATTTTATGGCAACATTTGTAGTGTTAATAAATATTATAATCTATTTTAGTAACAGGTTTGGTCTCCTTTCTGTGCTGAAACCTGAAATCCTGTGCTGAAGTTAACTTTTATAGTTTTTGCCTTGCTTCTATCAGTAGTTTCTTACTGGAGTACAAGTGTACAGGCTCTAATACAGCAGGGAAACTGAGTCTGGGGACTGACTTTAAACACATATGCCTTGGCCATTATAAAATGTAGAACAATACTTCTGGTGTTACAACAGAATGCTGTTTTATTTTTATTATATCCAGAAATCTCACCTTTCACATTTGCACTGTTCTATGTTCTATAATGGATGAGATATAAAGTGAGACACACCCCCCCCCCTTTCTACTCCTGCTTTATTATAGCATCTACACCCAAAATACAATGAGAACCCAGTAATAAAAGCAAGGTAAAGAGTATAGACGTTGATTTACGCATAGGACTTCACAGAGCCAAAATCTAATAATAAAGTTTGTTATATAATTTATTAACACCTTAAAGTGATTCTATCATTAAACTGCATTTTTTCTTGCTAACACGTAGGAATAGCCTTAAGAAAGGCTATTCTTCTCTTACCTTTAGATGTCTTCTCCGTACCGCCATTCCGTAGATATCCAGGTTTCCATCCGTATGCAAATGAGTTGTCTCGCAGCACTGGGGGAGATCCCCAGCACTCAAACAGCACTGGGGGCATCCCCAGTGCTGAGAGAAAACTCTTCAGTGACGGCCTCTTCTTCCTCTGGAACGCCCTCTCCGCAACATGTTCTTCGGGTGGCTTCTTCTGGCTGTAAGTGGGACGCATGCGCAGTCAGCTCTGCCATCGGGCAGAGTCGGCTGCGCATGCCTGTGGTCGTTTTCTTGTGGCCACTTACATGAGCATACTGTGTAAGAGGTCATAAGAAAATGGGCGCAGGCATGGACGACTGGGAGAGCGTCCCATTTAAAGCCTGAAGAACCCATTCAAAGAACACGTTGCAGAGAGAGCGCTCCAGAGTAAGAAGAGGCCGTCGCTGAAGAGTTCTCTCGCAGCACTGGGGATGCCGATGAAAACTGGGATACCTACGGAACGGCGGCGTGGAGAAGAGATCTAAATGTAGGAGAAGAATAGCCTTTCTTAAGGCTATTCCTACGTGTTAGCGAGAA
Source organism: Leptodactylus fuscus (assembly GCF_031893055.1). Classification (NCBI taxonomy): domain Eukaryota; kingdom Metazoa; phylum Chordata; class Amphibia; order Anura; family Leptodactylidae; genus Leptodactylus; species Leptodactylus fuscus. The sequence continues at coordinate 178,965,754 of NC_134267.1, read as the reverse complement.
AAAAATGCTGTTTTAATGATAAAATCCCTTTAATGATAGATGCTAGTTTACATTTTCAGGACATGTCTCAATTTATATTCTACTAGCTGTTACCCGTGACTTTGTCTGCGGTGATTGTAGAAGTGGGTATATACAGGCGCGGGTAAGGTTTTCGTAGTGTGTACAAGGTATGGGATATGAAATGTAACTTTTTTTGCTATAATTCAGAGAATACGTGAGACTTTTCTGTTGAAGTTAATTTGTATTAGAGCTGCTATACGGTGTTGTGAGAAACATTACATAGTGACTTTGGGACAGAAGTATTTGAAGTTAACCCTTTCCCACCGATGGCATTTTTGGCACCCATAACTTTTTTATTTCTCCGCTCCCAGAGCCATATGAGGTCTTAATTTTTCCTGGGACAAATTTTTCTTCATGATGCCACCATTATTTATTCTATATAATGTACTGGGAAGCAGGGAAAAAATTCAGAATGGGGTGGATTTGAAGAAAAAATGCATTTCTGCGACTTTCTTACGGGCTTTGGTTTTACAGCGTTCACTATGCAACCAAAATGACATGTCCCCTGTATTCTGTGTTTCGTTACGATTCCGGGGAAACAAAATTTATATGGTTTTATTTACATTTTGACCCCTTAAAAAAAATCCAAAACTGTGTTAAAAAATTATTTTTTGAAAAGTCGCCATATTCCGACAGCCGTAACTTTTTTATACGTGCGTGTACAGTGATGTATAGGGTGTCTTTTTTTGCAGGACCGGGTGTACTTTGTAGTTCTACCATTTTCGGGAAATGTCATTGCTTTGATCACTTTTTATTCAAATTTTTATCAGAATCAAAACTGTGAAAAAATGGCGGTTTGGCACTTTTGACCATTTTTCCCGCTACGGCGTTTACCGAACAGGAAAAATATTTCTATACCTTTGTAGAGCGGGCGATTTCGGACGTGGGGATACCTAACATGTATGTGTTTCACAGTTTTTAACTACTTTTATATGTGTTCTAGGGGAAGGGGGGTGATTTGAATTTTTAATCCTTTTTATTTTTTTTTAATATTTTTTTTTACTTTTTTAAACTTTTTTTTTGCATTTATTAGACCGTCTAGGGGTATTGACATGGGTGGGCGGTGTCACGGATTGTCAGAGCGGTGGGGGTCGGCAAACATGGCTGCTCCGGAGCGTTAAAGAGAGCCTCCTGGAGTATCGTTAAGGTGAGGGGCAAGTGGTAAAGTATATGTATATGTGATTGTGTGGGGTTAGGGGCGAGGCTGTAGAGGGTAATATGAATTTTGTGGCTTGCTATGGTCCAAAGTGTGTGAGATTGCAGAGATGGTGGTGTGAGTTTGGGTTTTGTGGGGGTCCTGGCACAAACGTATGTGCGATATTGTCACGAAAAGTAGCCTATTGTTTAATCGGGTGTATTAACTATGTTTGTGGAAAATTTCAGCCAAATCGGTGGAGCAGTTTTTCCGTGATTGGGGAACAAACATCCGAACATGCAAACATCACAAACCCACAAACTCACAATCTTTCACACCCAAGTAATTTTGAGAGTTTTTTTTTTCAGGACACATTGAACTCAAAAAACCTAAGCAAAATTTGCAACAAAAGAAGCTGTATATCCGTAACGTGAGGCCTTAGCTGGGTTCAACATGTTCACATTTTAACCATAATTTGTGCATTCATTTTTGGAATATTGGATTTGGTTAATATTTGGATCATTTAGTCTTTAGATGCAATGTCACGTTTGCAGAGCTTCTAAGGTACCAATAGAGTAGAATCACCAAGGATGTAACCACATTTTGAAAACTGCACCCCTGAAACAATTTATTATTGGGCATAGTCATCATAAGTTTTCCGAGATATAAATGCACAGTACATGGTGAAAAGAGAAAATATAAGCTGTTCGGCATACATTGGGTGCACCAAATTCCGCACTATTCCCCCACTAGCTCCTAAGGTTGGGGGACCATTCTGGGATAGTTTCTTTCAGTATCTTTTCCCTTGTAATCTCTAAACTGGAGATGTTGTAGAAGTACCCTTGCACGGCTTATACATTCGCTTCCTGCCAAAGAGAGTTTTGGCCTAAAGATCATGAAATTTTGTGGCTTTTTGTTACCATAATTGAAGTTGTAAGAGGGTGGTGTAGATCCCAAGCTGAACTTTCATACCAGGTCCCGCAAAAGACTCTTATGTTGGAATTTGCACCACAAGTTCCTGTGGGAGGTACGTGGTCTGGTTAGATATAGTCCCTTATGGGTCACTTCTTCGACAGTGCAATCAAACTGGAGTAAAGAGGAAAGTTCTGTAATAGCTAAATGGCTGCTGGATTTTCAGGATGTAGCAATCATGAGGTGTGCAGCTATGGGCGGGTTCACACCTGCGACCGGTCTCCGCTTTAGGAAATCCGGCGAGTTTCCGTCTTCTGCCCGAGAAACTGGACAGGATACAAAAATACAGTGGTTAGTTTTCAAACCCATTCATTTGAAAGGGTTTGCAAAGTAATCGCCCATGAGTGTCTTGTGCCTCTTCGCGGCAAAACCGTTTTTTTAACCGGACACAAAGTCGGACATACAGGACTTTGTTTCTGGTTATAAAAAAAATCTGTCCAATATAAAAGAAAGGTAACACCCTGCTGCAGTACAGGAATAGTCCACAGAAGCAGGCAGTCATGGGGTGAATAGGTTTTTATATGCCAAAGCTGAGGAAGAGCAGGGTGCCATCCTCCACTGTATCAACCCAGAGGCCTGTGAGCATACTGCTTTATAACAAGTAGCTGGGGAGGCCGCACTGTGCTTCATTCACTTCATTTTGTTCATTAACACAAATATACTATAAACACTTGTAGTGTTTGAAACATTTTTAATTTCCAGCATTTTTGCCACACCTGCCTCTACATTTTATACGGTTCTTAAAATGCATTTATATACTTAAGCCTGGATGGCATTACTGTGTATATGACACCTCCAATCTCTACATACACTTAGTAACTTGCTTTGGTTTGTGCATAATGATGAGGGACCTGTCCAGTGGCAGGTAGAGAATAGAAGATACAGAAGAGAATAGAAGATACAGAAGAGAATAGAAGATACAGAAGAGAATAGAAGATACAGAAGAGAATAGAAGATACAGAAGAGAATAGAAGATACAGAAGAGAATAGAAGATACAGAAGAGAATAGAAGATACAGTAGGAAAGCACAATGCCAGTCATTAAGGAGTTAATGCTTAGAAACACTGTGAGCAGTAACCATTTGCAGTAACTATGGCGATTGTGCTGATGTCATAAACACATGTCTATGACATAAAGAACCCATGAGGGAAAACTCTACAACAGAAGGGGATACAGCCATATGCAACGCTGGACTTGATGTGTGTGAAGACCCGGAGCTTCATCACTCCACAATCTGTGAGGGAAAAAGGGGACATCCGCCTAGCCAGCCAGATCAGCCATAGTCGCCTAGCCAGCCAGATCAGCCATAGTCACCTAGCCAGCCAGATCAGCCATAGTCACCTAGCCAGCCAGATCAGCCATAGTCACCTAGCCAGCCAGATCAGCCATAGTCACCTAGCCAGCCAGATCAGCCATAGTCGCCTAGCCAGCCAGATCAGCCATAGTCACCTAGCCAGCCAGATCAGCCATAGTCACCTAGCCAGCCAGATCAGCCTGATACTCCCAGCCGCCCAGATCAGCCCAGATTAGCCCTAGCCATCAATGGGGTGACAGATGTTGCAGCCAGATCTTCCTCACATCCGGTACAAGCTGCGTTACTTTTATGTGCGAGGCCTGGAGAGGTGACATTCAGCTTTCTCCATAAGGTGCTTGCACAGGGCTTTTGCCCCTGCTTTGTTTAATCCTGTATAAAATATATTGTTACATGTTGGCAATGACCTTCTAAGCCCAAGGGAAGGGCAGCCCTCCAGCCATGGTTCCCTAGAGGTTTCCTCCACAGGGGGTTTTCCTCTCCTGAGCGCTGGAGGGTGACTCTTCGTGAGTCGGGGGTTCGCCATTTTCAGTGTCTTATCATAGTAATTGGCCTAATTATAAATTTGAGACACTGATTGAAATAATTGTAATTCGATTTTCAATAAAGTTTTGTTTTTCAGTTTAACACCCAATTAAAGTGTTTGTGCATTTTATTCTACAATATTTAGTTTGTGTGAATTTACTTGGGAGTCTGGATGGATGAAAAATGTCACAGTAAAGAAGCCAAATATACAGTGGGTGCGTTTCTATCCCTGAGCTGGAAAACAAGGAAAAAGTGGCACATCTTTGGCGCAACATTGTAAAGGTCTATATATTAGAAACCGTCCATAATTTAGCCTATTCTCAAAACTACAACCCTCAAATAATTCCAAACGTTTGGGAGATTTGTTAACCCTTTAAGCGTCTCACAGGAATTTACACAAATTGGAGGTGGTCTTTAGATATTTCCTTAATATTTTTTTACATTCATTAAGCCCTAAAATCTACATACTCACAAGGGGTTAAAGGAAAAAGTGCATCTCAAAATGTGTTATGTGATTTCTCCTGAGCACAGTAATAACCCATATGTGCTCAGAAACTCCTGTATGGGTACACGGCAGGGCTTGTAGCAGAAATAGCACTATGTGGCTTTTGGGGGTCAGAATTAGAGATGAGCGAACACTGTTCGAACGGCACGCTCCTATAGAAATGAATGGAAGCACCCGTGACGCTGACTTTGCCGGCGGACAGCGTCACAGGTGCTTCCATTCATTTCTATGGGAGTGTGCCATTCGGATCGGCTGATCCGAACAGTGTTCGCTCATCTCTAGTCAGAATCATTTTCAAGTGCCATGATGCATTTGCAGAGCCCCTAAGGTGCCATTGCAGTGGAGATTACGATGAAGTGACCTCATTTTGATCCCAGACATGCTTTCCAAAATGGAATGCAAAATGAAAATGGAAATTTTCCCAGATCTATGCCATTTCACTGTCCAATATATCATGCCCAGCATGAGGCACAGTAGTGTTCGGTTTCGACGAGTTCAGCCAAACTTGACCCGAACCACATTAGAATCAATGGGGACTCAAACTTGGTGACCCAAAAATGGCTGTAAAATGGGGATAGTAAGAAGTAGAGGGCTGCAAAATTGGGTTAATAACATGGCAATTACCATGCAAAAAATAGGGTAGGAAAAGTAATTAAAATAATAACATGAAATAAATAAACTTAAAAAAATATTACAAACAAATGAAATAATAATAATTTTGAAACAGGTGCTAGAGGTCCAGGGGAAGGAGGGGGTGGATGTGGCGGTGTAAGTGGAAGAGGCAGCAGAAGATGAGGAGGTAGCTAACACTTTAACCACTCACTCAGGTGCAGGCACTGCCAAGTCCTGTGGGATCCATACCTGATTCATCCTATACAAAAACAGAGAACAGCACCGAGCTGTATATAGTGAAGTAACGTCAGGTGAGTTGGTAAGTACAATACAGAGAGCCTCTCACCTTGTGTAGTTGTGAAGGACCACAACCACCAAATAGCCTGTGAACCACTTTGTAGGGGGGTTCCTCTCTAGGTGATGAGCAGCCACAGGACCCGTGCCACCCTGGGTGTCGGTAGAATGCCAAAGGACCGAAGTTAAGGATCACCGCGCTTCACCAGGAGATACATGCAAACATTCTTTATTGAAGCTCAACAAACACAACGTGTTTGGGCATACAACTGCCCTTTCTCAAGTGTATTGAACTCTTTACTGTCGGGCTGGATGCTTATACACAAGCGTGTATGCACAGAACAACACACATTCTTGTTAGGACATTTGTCGCAGGGCAGGCCAGCACCTCCAAGACCTAGAGGACAAGCTCTGGCCACATGTCCAATTTGCAAACTCAAAAATTGAACAGGGAAGACCCATCACTCAGTACCAGGAGATGTGTCGATAGATACTCATCCACCATATCAAAGTCTGCGCTAGGAGACAGTATGGGTATACATGCAGTTACTGCGCTAGAAGAGAGTATGGGTACACACACAGGTACTGCACTAGGAGACAGTATGGGTATACACACAGTTACTGTGCCAAGGCGCTAGGAGACAGTATAGGAGGGTATGCACAGAAAGGTTACTGTGACTGCCCTGAAAAAGGCAATTCTTATTTCTAGGCTAAATGTCCCTCACAGTATCAGGCTCCTTTCCCTACCTAGCTGCAGTGCCCTGAAAAGCTAAGGCCCTGACTATCCCAATCGCCATCTGCAGCCTCTCCTTACCTAGCCTAACTAACAGGAATGGCAACGGGATCTGTGACCCTGCCTTTTATACAGAGGAGTCACATGTCCCGCCTGGCCAATCATAGCCATGCCCATAGTGGCACGTCTTTGATGTCTGTGGGCTTAAAGTTGGTTGATTGGATGCTCAGCAAAATCAAAAGTTACAATTGCAATATTTCCAGAGATACACCATTTCAGTACTTAACACATCATGCCCAATTTGTATGAGCAGAGGCACACTCTCCTAACACTTTTAATCAGGTTATTATACTTGGAGGTCCGAAAAGAGTATAACGATTGGAGGCCCAGGAGAGGTAAGGGAACATAAAAAACACTGTTATTTAGGGTCGGACTGGCCCACCGGGGGACCAGGGAATCCCCCGATGGGCCTCGAGCCTTGACTATTAGTCCTCATTATTGGGGCCTTTATGGGGCCCTATCGGACCTCCACTGCCTTTTTTAATTGGCAGTGGAGGTTCGGTAAGGCCTCTACACAGGGCAAGTGCCGAGGCCCCAACCTCCTGACGGGACCTACTGTGCTGCCGGGTGCTGACTGTGTGAGGTGCTAGGGAGAGACACTCCGTGCTGCAGCAAGTTGCAGGACCTGTGATGACGTCATGTGGGAGCGGAGCTACTCGGGATCATACAGAATGGGGGTGCAGGCTGTGTGAGCAAGGAGTGGAGAATGGGGGTGCAGGCTCTGGGGGGATGGGCACTGTGAGCATATAAAATTGTGGGGGGGGGGGGGGGGTCACTGCTGAGCACTTAACACTTTATTATAGCATCTACACTCATACTCCAATGAGAACCCAGTATTAAAAACAAGGCAAAGAGTATAGACATTGATTTAAGCATAGGACTTTACAGAGCCAATATCCAATAATAAAGTATGTTACAGTATTTATTAACTCCTTAATGACAGAGGCTAGTTTATATCTTCAGGAAGACATGTCTCAGTGTATATTGTATTATCTTTAACTTACCCAAGTAATTTTGAGAGTTTTTTTTTCAGGACACAGTGTACTTAAAAAACCTCAGCAAAATCTGCAACAAAAGAAGCTGCATTTCTGCAACGTGAGGCCTTAGCTGGGTTCAACAGCTTTTGGGATATTCATCTTTAACACCAGTTGGGCACAACATATTGTGGACTCCAATGATGTATTTCTGGAAAAAGTGCAATATTCACATTTTAACCATAATTTGTGCATTCATTTTAGGAATATTGGATTTGGTTAATATTTGGATCATTTGGTCTTTGGATACAATGTCACGTTTGCAGAGATCCTAAGGTAACAGTAGAGTAGAATCCCCAGGGACAAGAACACATTTTGAAAACTGCACCCCTCAAAGAATTTATTATGGAACATAGCATAAGTTTTCCAAGATATAAATGTTCAGTACATGGTGAAAAGTGAATATATAAGCTGTTCGGCATACATTGGGTACACCAAATTCCGCACTATTCCCCCACTATCCATTCTGGGATAGTCTCTTCCAGTATCTTTTCCCTCGTAATCTCTAAACTGGAGGTGTTGTACAAGTACCCTTGCACGACTTATACATTCGCTTCCTGCCAAAAAGAGTTTTGTTCTAAAGATTGTGAAATTTTGTGGGTTTTTGTTACCATAATTGAGGGTGTAAAAGGGTGGTGTGGATCCAAAGCTGAACTTTCATACCAGGTCCCGCGAAAGACTCTTTTGTTGGAATTCGCACCACAAGTTCCTGTGGGAGGTACGTGGTCTGGTTAGATATAGTCTCTTATGGGTCACTTCTTCGACAGTGCAATCAAACTGAAGTAAAGAGGAAAGTTCTGTAATAGCTAAATGGCTGCTGGATTTTCAGGATGTAGCAATCATGAGGTGTGCAGCTATGGGCGGGTTCACACCTGCGCCCAGTCTCCGCTTTAGGAAATTCGGCGAGTTTCCGTCTTCTGCCCGAGAAACTATACAGGAGACAGGAACCCAGTGGTTAGTTTTCAAACCCATTCACTTGAAAGGGTTTGCAAAGTAATCGCCCATGAGTGTCTTGTGCCTCTTCGCGGCAAAACCGTTTTTTTAACCGGACACAAAGTCGGACATACAGGACTTTGTGTCCGTTTATAAAAAAAAATCTGTCCAATATAAAAGACAGGTAACACCCTGCTGCAGTACAGGAATAGTCCACAGAAGCAGGCAGTCATGAGGTGAATTGGTTTTTATATGCCAAAGCTGAGGAAGAGCAGGGTGCTATCCTCCACTGTATCAACCCAGAGGCCTGTGAGCATACTGCTTTATAACAAGTAGCTGGGGAGGCCGCGCTGTGCACTCATGTGTAGGCAGTAATGGCGCTGGCTGTCTTCAGGCTCGCCAAATAGAGGGTATTGCCAGTGTTTCCAGTGTTTGAGTCACTGTAGTACCTCTCCAACCAGCACAACAGGTGGCTGGTAAGAAGCATCGGGTTCACAAGGCCATCTTAGTCTGCGGCCAAACTCTGCGCTCGGGTCAGCTGTGCCTCTATATACACAGTATTGGGCAAAAGATTTAGGCAGGTGTGGCAAAAATTCTGCAAAGTAAGAATACTTTCAAATATACATGTATTAAGAGTTTATTTTTGTCCAATAACATAAGCAAAGTGAATAAACAAAAGAGACATCTAAATCAAATCAATATTTGGTATGATCACCATTTGCCTTCAAAGCAGTATCAATCCTTCTAGGTGCACTTGCAGACAGTTTTTGAAGAAACTCAGCAGGGAACTTGTTTCAAACATCTTTGAGAACTAAGCACAGATCATCTGTAGATGTAGGCTTCCTCAAATCCTTCTGTCTCTTTATGTAACCCTAGACAGACTGGATAACGTTGATATCAGGGGGCCATATCATCACTTCCAGGATTCCTCCTTCGAAGGCTGATCACACCAAATATTGATTCCATTTAGGTTTCTCTAATGTTCATTCACTTCATTTTTATCATTAACAAAAATATACTATAAACACTTGTAGTTTTTGAAACATTTTTAATTTCCAGCATTTTTGCCACACCTGCCTCAACGTTATATACGGTTCTTAAAATGCATTTATATACTTAAGCCTGGATGGCATTACTGTGTATATGACACCTCCAATCTCTACATACACTTAGTAACTTGCTTTGGTTTGTGCATAATGATGAGGGACCTGTCCAGTGGCAGGTAGAGAATAGAAGATACAGAAGAGAATAGAAGATACAGAAGAGAATAGAAGATACAGAAGAGAATAGAAGATACAGTAGGAAAGCACAATGCCAGTCATTAAGGAGTTAATGCTTAGAAACACTGTGAGCAGTAACCATTTGCAGTAACTATGGCGATTGTGCTGATGTCATAAACACATGTCTATGACATAAAGAACCCATGAGGGAAAACTCTACAACAGAAGGGGATACAGCCATATGCAACGCTGGACTTGATGTGTGTGAAGACCCGGAGCTTCATCACTCCACAATCTGTGAGGGAAAAAGGGGACATCCGCCTAGCCAGCCAGATCAGCCATAGTCGCCTAGCCAGCCAGATCAGCCATAGTCGCCTAGCCAGCCAGATCAGCCATAGTCGCCTAGCCAGCCAGATCAGCCATAGTCACCTAGCCAGCCAGATCAGCCATAGTCACCTAGCCAGCCAGATCAGCCATAGTCACCTAGCCAGCCAGATCAGCCCAGATTAGCCCTAGCCATCAATGGGGTGACAGATGTTGCAGCCAGATCTTCCTCACATCCGGTACAAGCTGCGTTACTTTTATGTGCGAGGCCTGGAGAGGTGACATTCAGCTTTCTCCATAAGGTGCTTGCACAGGGCTTTTGCCCCTGCTTTGTTTAATCCTGTATAAAATATATTGTTACATGTTGGCAATGACCTTCTAAGCCCAAGGGAAGGGCAGCCCTCCAGCCATGGTTCCCTAGAGGTTTCCTCCACAGGGGGTTTTCCTCTCCTGAGCGCTGGAGGGTGACTCTTCGTGAGTCGGGGGTTCGCCATTTTCAGTGTCTTTTTCATAGCATTTGGCCTAATTATAAATTTGAGATACTGATTGAAATAATTGTAATTCGATTTTCAATAAAGTTTTTTTTTTTCAGTTTAACACCCAATTAAAGTGTTTGTGCATTTTATTCTACAATATTTAGTTTGTGTGAATTTACTTGGGAGTCTGGATGGATGAAAAATGTCACAGTAAAGAAGCCAAATATACAGTGGGTGCGTTTCTAACCCTGAGCTGGAAAACAAGGAAAAAGTGGCACATCTTTGGTGCAACATTGTAAAGGGCTATATATTAGAAACCGTCCATAATTTAGCCTATTCTCAAAATTGCAACCCTCAAATAATTCCAATGGTTTGGGAGATGTGTTAACCCTCACAGGAATTTACACAAATTGGAGGTGGTCTTTAGATATTTCCTTAATATTTTTTTACATTCATTAAGCCCTAAAATCTACACACTCACAAGGGGTTAAAGGAAAAAGTGCATCTCAAAATGTGTTATGTGATTTCTCCTGAGCACAGTAATAACCCATATGTGCTCAGAAACTTCTGTATGGGTACACGGCAGGGCTTGTAGCAGAAATAGCACTATGTGGCTTTTGGGGGTGAGAATCATTTTCAGGTGCCATGATATATTTGCAGAGCCCGTAAGGTGCCATTGCAGTGGAGAGTACCATGAAGTGACCTCATTTTGATCCCAGACATGCTTTCCAAAATGAAATGCAAAATGAAAATGGAAATTTTCCCAGATCTATGCCATTTCACTGTCCAATATATCATGCCCAGCATGAGGCACAGTAGTATTCGGGTTCGACGAGTTCAGCCGAACTTTGCCCAAAAGTTCGGGTACCTGAATTTAACCCGAACCACATTGGAATCAATGGGGACTCAAACTTGGTGAACCAAAAATGGCTGTAAAATGGGGATAGTAAGGAGTAGAGGGCTGAAAAATTGGGGTAATAACATGGCAATTACCCTGCAAAAAAATGGGGTTGGAAAAGTAATTAAAATAATAACATGAAATAAAGAAATAAACGTAAAAAAAATTACAAACAAATGAAATAAAATAATAATATTGAAACAGGTGCTAGAGGTCCAGGGGAAGGAGGGGGTGGATGTGGCGGTATAAGCAGAAGATGAGGAGGTAGCTAACACTTTAACCACTCACACAGGTGCAGCCACTGCCAAGTCCTGTGGGATCCATACCTGATTCATCTTATACAAAAACAGAGAACAGCACCGAGCTGTATATGGTGAAGTAATGTCAGGTGAGTTGGTAAGTACAATACAGAGAGCCTCTCACCTTGTGTGGTTGTGAAGGACCACAACCACCAAATAGCCTGTGAACCACTTTGTAGGGGGGTTCCTCTCTAGGTGATGAGCAGCCGCAGGACCCGTGCCACCCTGGGTGTCAGTGGAATTCCAAAGGACCGAAGTTAAGGATCACCGCGCTTCACCAGAAGATACATGCAAACATTCTTTATTGAAGCTCAACAAACACAACACGTTTGGGCTTACAACTGGCCTTTCTCAAGTGTATTGAACTTTTCACTGTCGGGCTGGATGCTTAAACACGAGCGTGTATGCACAGTACAACACACATTCTGTTAGGACATTTGTTGCAGGGCAGGCCAGCACCTCCAAGACCTAGAGGACAAGCTCTGGCCATGTGTCCAATTTACCAAGTCAGAAACTGAACAGGGAAGACCCATCACTCAGTACCAGGAGATGTGTCGACAAATACTCATCAACCATGTCAAAGTCTGTGCTAGGAGACAGTATGGGTGCACATGCAGTTACTGCGCTAGGAGATAGTATGGGTACACACACAGTTACTGCACTAGGAGACAGTATGGGTATACACACAGTTACTGCACTAGGAGACAGTATGGGTATACACACAGTTACTGTGCCAGTGCGCTAGGAGACAGTATAGGAGGGTATGCACAGACAGTTTACTGTGACTGCCCTGAAAGGGGCAATTCTTATTTCTAGGCTAAATGTCCCTCACAGTATCAGGCTCCTTTCCCTACCTAGCTGCACTGCCCTGAAAAGCTAAGGCCCTGACTATCCCAATCTCCATCTGCAGCCTCTCCTTACCTAGCCTAACTAACAGGAATGGCAACGGGATCTGTGACTCTGCCTTTTATACAGACATAGCTACTCCGGCCACCTGAGATAAAACAGAGCTCAGCTCTGCTACACCCAACCATCCCTCCATCTACTCCTCCTGTCTCACACATCCAGGGTCGGACTGGGGTGCCTAGGGCCACCAGTGGGATTATTTCCAGGGGCCCACCCTACTGCCAGTTTTTGCCATTATGCATGTTTAAAGTGCATTTTCACGCACAATACAGTGTGCAAAACAGCTATGGCTACACTACTACTTCCTTCATGCAACCAAAGATTGCAGTGTCCCTTTGGGACTCTTTCACATTAGTGAATGAAGTCGCATTGGGTCCCTCAGGTTGCAATGTGACTCCATTCACTAACATGAGTGAAAGGATCACAGGGCAACACATCTTTGGTTGTATGACGGAAGTTATAGTGTAGCCATAGCCTTATGCTAGGTTCACAACAGCAGCAAGCTCTCCGTCATACAGGTCCACCATGGGACCAGAATGCTGGAGAGGTGGACTATCAAAATGGCGGTTACACACAGACAGTGGCAGACCTCATTAACATAATGAGGTCTGCCAGGTGTCAGCCATTTTCAGGCATTGTCAGGCAGATAAGTCCTCAGTGGTTTCTGAAACTTGGGTATTGTTATGCTGGAGCCCTAGAAAAGGCCACTAGCATAACAATAGAGTGGAACATTATCTATGGGGTGGGTGGACTACAACTCTCAACAGCTCCAGGTGAACCTAGCCTCTCTGCTACCTGAGGCGGATGATCAAAAGACGCCCCCCCCCCCCCCCCCCCGTATTCAGTCCAGGGGGAAGGGGGGGGTTGTTCATCTTTTGATCGTCCGCCTCAGACAGCGGGGGGATTGGGGGTGTTAGCAGTACCATTACAATAAATTACAACATTACAATAAATACAATGCAATGTGATATTTTGTGCAGTAATACTCACAGGAGACATCTTCCCACATTTCCCGTCTCTTCCCTTTGGACCGCCATGACCACTTCTTCCAGCTGTGACTTGACTCTGTAAAGTTTGAAACACAGACATCTTTGACTCCTCACTTCTCCACACATCCAACTATATATATATATATATATATATATATATATATATATATATATATATATATATCACAGCAGCCCCTGCAGCCTATAATATGCCCCACAGTGGCACAATAGACTGTAGGGTTTAATAGAGGTTGCAGGGGGCCCGCTGTGGGGCATAATAGAGGTTACAGGGGCCACAGTTGCACACCCATGAACTATTGTTATACTCGGGGGTCTTTTCAGACCCCGGGTATAATACTTGGAGCCCCAGGGGAGGTGAGGGAACATAATAAACACTGTTACTCACCTCTCCGGGATCTGATGTTACTCCTAGCAGGCTTCGGGTAATGTGCCAGACGTCACGTGGCCTGGGATATTACCATATAGGCCCGAATCCTGTTCTAGCAGTACCATATAGGCCAAAAGCCTGTGCTAGCAGTAACACTTTATTACTACTACCACAGATTAATCAAAAAATGTTGTCGCACACACAGGTTTTGTTGCCAAAAAGGGAAATAAATTTATTTACAACACCGTGTACATCATTTGTTGTTCCTTTGGACATAGGGATCACAGTAATATGAAAAAGACTGATAGATCACAATAGTTGACGTTTCGGTCGTGTAGACCTTCATCTGAACTGATCTGTAACAAGCAAAAGGTATCTATTACCAAAACTATTCATCATAGGAGATATAGTGGTAATGCACAACAATAGTGGAAAACATAAAACAAATATGCACCGAATCAAAGTCATGTAAACAATAACACAGTCTGTATGAAATATAAAAAAAAAAAAAAAAAAAAAATCCAAAAATAAATGCACAGATGAAGCTGATAAGGTGAATTAAAACAGAAAGCAGCATGACAGGCAATAAAGTAGATATGAAGTCAATGAGGCTTATGTCCAAATCACTCATGTGGAGCAGAGGCAACCAAGTGTAAAGCAGGGGTTAATTTTGGGCCAAGCATGTAGAGAAATAGGTAAAAGGGAGATATGGTAGGCAGGATGGTGGATAAACAGTTGCAGAGAAAACAAGAAAGTTAAGGTAAAGAGGCAAAAAAATAGGCCAACTGACTTACCTATAGTGTGAATACAAGGCATGTAGGATGCGTCCCAGGCATAGGTAGAAGCAGCTCAGTAGCTGTATATATAGTAAAGAGGAGGCAGGGATATGCAGGGGGCGGAGTCCGCTGCTTGAAAGAAGCCCGGGAAAACAGCATGTGCGTTCCACTGAGGAACGCACTCCGCTGTCATAAATGATGGGGGATGGCAGGAAGCTGAATGATGTAGGGCAGGCACCTGCAGATACTTTCTAAATTTGTGAGTGTGCGGCACCATTGCCTTTTTTTCATTACTACTACCACAGGCTTCGGGCCTATATAGTACTGCTAGAACAGGCTTCGGGCCTATATGGTAATATCCCAGACCACGTGACGTCTGACACATTACCATATAGGCCCGAAGCCTGCTTGGATCAACATCGGATCCCGGAGAGGTAAGTAACACTGTTTATTATGTTCCCTCACCTCCCCTGGGGCTCCGATTATTATACTCGGGGGTCTGAAAAGACCCCCGAGTATAATAATAGCGGCAGTGGGATCGCGGCTTGGCCTGGGCCTATTCACTACTGCCCGCCGCGGCCTAAAGTACAAGGGGAAGCGGGGGGCAGCAGTGAGCAGGTCCGGGTTGGTAAATAAGCCGCTGCCTGCTGGTAGATACTCCAGCAGGCAGCGGCCTATTATGAAACAAAAAAAGTTATTATACTTACCGACCGACCGCTGCTGCTGCTTCCTCTTCTTTCACAGGACGTCTGTGTATCAGCGTAGGCGGCGTCATCACGCCGCCTACGCTGACATGTAGATGGCTGAACAAGCGCAAGGAGAGAGGCAGCTCTCCTTGCACTGGTTCTTAGGAAAAAAAAAAAAAAATTCAGCGCCTCACCTAATCCTCCTCTGACCTGGGCAGGGGCCCGATTGAAATGTCAGGGCCACGATCGGGCCCCTAACCATCCCGATCCGGCCCATGATCATCAAGATCGGGCCCCTGCCTATGTTATATTAAAATGAGCAGCAGTATAGTCGGGGCCGGGGCCCACCGGGGGATTCCCCGGTGCCCCGGCGGGCCAGTCCGACCCTGCACACATCTCTGGTGTAACATAGCTCAGCACACACTCAGCTCTGTTACATCTCTACATTCTGTTGAAGAGATGTAGTAGAGCTGAGTGTGCGCTGAGCTATGTTAAACTAGAGATGTGTGTGACAGGAGGAGTAGATGGAGGGATGGTTGGGTGTAGTGCAGAGCTGCTACGCCAGAGATGTAGCAGAGCTGGCCAATGTTAGCAGAGCTGAGTGTGTTAGTCTGCTGCATCGGACTGCTACATATCTGCCAGCTCTCCTACATCTACAACTCCTGTACATTCAGCTCATCTACATCGGGCTGTGTGCTCAGCTTAACTACTCCGGAATAGTTGAGCTGAGTGTGTAGTATCGGACACTACTGTGGGAGATTAAGCAGAGCTGGGATTTTAACAACGATCCTATTCACTACACAGCATGTACCCCACGCTGTGTAGTGATTAACCCCCTCCCCCCCACCGGTGTCCGCTTATCTGCAGCTTCCTGTTCTTCTTGGTCCAGTCCGGTCCTCTGTCCGGTCTTCAGAGCTCCTTGCCCCCCTCTCCCCCCGACTAGTATTATAGAGAAGGCGGGGCTTAGGAGAGTGTGGGCGGGCACTGAGCTGGGAGACGTCTCCCCACTCACACAGCCTGCACCCCCATGTCTCCTCTCTTACTCCCCTCTTACCCATCTTTCAGGATTCCTCCTTCGAAGGCTGATCACACCAAATATTGATTCCATTTAGGTTTCTCTTATGTTCATTCACTTCATTTTGTTCATTAACACAAATATACTATAAACACTTTTTGCCACACCTGCCTCTACATTTTATACGGTTCTTAAAATGCATTTATATACTTAAGCCTAGATGGCATTACTGTGTATATGACACCTCCAATCTCTAGATACACTTAGTAACTTGCTTTGGTTTGTGCATAATGATGAGGGACCTGTCCAGTGGCAGGTAGAGAATAGAAGATACAGAAGAGAATAGAAGATACAGAAGAGAATAGAAGATACAGAAGAGAATAGAAGATACAGAAGAGAATAGAAGATACAGAAGAGAATAGAAGATACAGAAGAGAATAGAAGATACAGAAGAGAATAGAAGATACAGTAGGAAAGCACAATGCCAGTCATTAAGGAGTTAATGCTTAGAAACACTGTGCGCAGTAACCATTTGCAGTAACTATGGCGATTGTGCTGATGTCATAAACACATGTCTATGACATAAAGAACCCATGAGGGAAAACTCCAGAGCAGAAGGGGATACAGCCATATGCAACGCTGGACTTGATGTGTGTGAAGACCCGGAGCTTCATCACTCCACAATCTGTGAAGGAAAAAGGGGACATCCGCCTAGCCAGCCAGATCAGCCATAGTCGCCTAGCCAGCCAGATCAGCCATAGTCACCTAGCCAGCCAGATCAGCCATAGTCGCCTAGCCAGCCAGATCAGCCATAGTCGCCTAGCCAGCCAGATCAGCCATAGTCGCCTAGCCAGCCAGATCAGCCTGATACTCCCAGCCACCCAGATCAGCCCAGATTAGCCCTAGCCATCAATGGGGTGACAGATGTTGCAGCCAGATCTTCCTCACATCCGGTACAAGCTGCGTTACTTTTATGTGCGAGGCCTGGAGAGGTGACATTCAGCTTTCTCCATAAGGTGCTTGCACAGGGCTTTTGCCCCTGCTTTGTTTAATCCTGTATAAAATATATTGTTACATGTTGGCAATGACCTTCTAAGCCCAAGGGAAGGGCAGCCCTCCAGCCATGGTTCCTAGAGGTTTCCTCCACAGGGGGTTTTCCTCTCCTGAGCGCTGGAGGGTGACTCTTCGTGAGTCGGGGGTTCGCCATTTTCAGCGTCTTATCATAGTAATTGGCCTAATTAAAAATTTGAGACACTGATTGAAATAATTGTAATTCGATTTTCAATAAAGTTTTTTTTTCTGTTTAATACCCAATTAAAGTGTTTGTGCATTTTATTCTACAATATTTAGTTTGTGTGAATTTACTTGGGAGTCTGGATGGATGAAAGATGTCACAGTAAAGAAGCCAAATATACAGTGGGTGCGTTTCTAACCCTGAGCTGGAAAACAAGGAAAAAGTGGCACATCTTTGGCATAACCTTTTAAAGGTCTATATACAGGGGCATAACTAGAAAAGATTGATCACCCCAGCAAACTTTTGACTTGGGGCCCCTATACAGTATAGCGCCCCCTTTCCTGGCCTCCACACAGTATAAAGCCCCATTTACACACACTATAATGCCCCATAGCAGCCCCTCTACACAATATAATGTCTCACAGTGGCCCCTCCACACAGTATTATGCCCCATAATGGACCCTTTACACAGTATTATGCCCCACAGTGGACCACCCATGAACATTTATTATACTCTGGGTTCTTTTCAGACCTCACTGTTAAATGATCGGAGACCCAGGAGAGGATACAAACAAAAAAAAACAATGTACTTACCTCTCCTGGGATCCAGCGCACTCCTTGCTTATTCTTATGGTAGAGTTGGAAGGGACCTCAAGGGCCATCGGGTCCAACCCCCTGCGAGTGCAGGTTTTCCTAAATCATCCCAGCTATATGTTTATCCAGATTCCGCTTGAAGATTTCCATTGATGGAGCGCCCACCACCTCCCGTGGCAGCCTATTCCACTCTCTCACTACTCTCACTGTCAGAAAGTTTTTCCTAATGTCTAATCTGTATCTCTTTTCCTTTAGTTTCATCCCATTGCTTCTTGTACTTCCTTGTGCTAATGAGAATAGGGTAGATCCCTCTGCACTGTGACTACCTTTCAGATATTTGTAGACTGCTATTAAATCTCCCCTCAGCCTTCTCTTCTGCAAACTAAACAATCCCAGTTCTTTTAGCCGCTCCTCATAGGACATGGTTTGCAGACCTTCCACCATTTTGGTTGCTCTTCTCTGGACTTGCTCCAATATATCGATGTCTTTCTTGAATTGAGGCGCCCAGAACTGTACACAGTATTCCAGGTGTGGTCTGACCAGGGAAGAGTACAGCGGAATAATGACCTCTCTTGATCTAGATTCAATGCTTGTCTTAATACATCCCAGAATTTTATTAGCCTTTTTTGCAGCAGCACCGCACTGTTGGCTCATGTTGAATTTGTGATCTACTATTATGCCCAAGTCCTTTTCCCCTATGCTATCATTTAGTTCTATTCCTCCCATACTATATATGTTTTTTTACATTTCTGTTACCAAGATGTAGAACTTTGCATTTGTCCCTGTTAAATACCATTTTGTTCGCCTCAGCCCATTGTTCCAGTGTGTCTAAGTCCTTTTGAATACACTCTCTCTCCTCTCTAGTGTTGGCTATTCCTCCTATCTTCGTATCATCTGCAAATTTTATGAGTTCCCCAATAATTCCATCGTCCAGATCATTTATAAAGGTATTAAAAAGTACTGGGCCCAGAACAGAGCCCTGCGGCACCCCGCTTTTGACTTTCTTCCAGTTCGATGTGTAGCCATTTAGTATTACTCGTTGTGCCCGATCATTAAGCCAGTTGTGAATCCACCTAACTGATTTTTTGTCAAAGCCATACTTAATCATTTTTTCAATAAGAAGGTTATGTGATACTTTATCAAATGCCTTACTAAAGTCAAGATATACTATGTCCACGGCATTCCCTTGGTCCAACCATTCAGTGATTTTGTTGTAGAAGGAAATCAGGTTAGTCTGCCAAGATTTATTGGTCATAAAGCCGTGCTGGCTCTGGTTAATTAATGCCTTCCCATCCAGGTACCGAAGTAAATGTTCCTTGACAATTTGCTCAAAGATTTTTCCTGCTATCGAGGTCAGACTTACCGGCCTGTAATTTCCTGGATCGTCCCTTTTCCCCTTTTTGTAGATGGGGACAACATTTGCCCTTTTCCAATCTAAAGGGACCACTCCTGTTTCCCATGACTTACCGAAGATTATAGCAAGGGGTTCTGTTATTTCCTCTGCTATCTCTTTCAGGACTCTAGGGTGTAAATCATCTGGTCCTGGGGACTTGGTTTCCTGTAACTTGGCTAAGTGCTCTCTTACCAGACCTTTGCTTATAGTCAGCTTGGAGTCCTCCTTCCCCTCATCTCCATCACCATTAATGTCGAGATTTCCATTAGTTTCTTGGGAGAAGACGGATACAAAATATGAATTTAGTAGCTCCACCTGCTGTTCCACTATGTTAACTGTTTCTCCTTTGTCATTCTTCAGGACTCCAATGGTCTCCTTCACTTTTCTTTTGCTTTTAACATATCCCCAAAATCCTTTTACCTTACTCTTTGCCTCTTTTGCAAGCTTCAATTCGTGTTCAGCCTTAGCTCCTTTGATGCTTGTCACGAATTGAAGCTTGCAAAAGAGGCAAAGAGTAAGGTAAACCAAGTCCCCAGGACCATGCTGCTTTCAGGCAACTTCAATGTTGGTACAGGCGTCACGTGAACCAGGTCGGCGTTGTGGCGCATAATGACGCCAGCCATTGGATCTCACCAAAGAGGCCCGTAGACTGCTGTGGTACAGGAGAGGTGATTAACACAGTTTTCTATGTTTTTCCCTTCCTCTGGCCCTCCGATCATTATACTCTGGGGCCTCACTTACCGATCCCTGCTTTTGCTCACAGCCACCTCCGCTTCATCTTCTGCCTTACAGTGGGCCCAGTACCATGATATAGGACACAGAAGTGGAAGCGCAGGTGTCCGCAAGCAGGAGCGAGGATAATTAAGAAAATAGGGCCCATTTCCTGCTGGGGTTACAGCAGGAAACATCCTGTTAAAAAACATAAAAACACCAGGGCATCATACATACCTTCCATGACCTCTTTTGGGCCTCCTCGTGGTGTCCGGCACTCTCCTGGTGATGTTCGGCATTCTTCTGTAACATCCTTACGCTGGATAACCTACTCAAGAGTTATAATAATGTCACGTTTAACTTTGACCTAAGTCGGTTACGTTTTTAGAGAGCTAAAAATTGGATGTATAGGTTTCTAGGAGCCGTAAGACTGTTATACACTATGTTTTAAGCAAATTTAAGGTGTGGTTCATACTGAATTTGTTTGATCCGAAATTAATTAGGGACACAAGCCGACAAACAGGAAACAAATCTTGAAAAGTTCATCCATTTCTAGTCCTAATTCCTGTCTTCCTATAGTAACATAGTAGAGGAGGTTGAATGTAGACCCAGGTCCATGAAGTCCTGCTTATAACCCTACAGTGTTGAGCCAGAGAAGGGCAAAAAAAAAATAAAAATATGAAGCTGATGCCAATTGCCACGTCAGGGGAAAAAAATTCTTCTTGACTCCAAATCCTGCAATCAGTATAAAACCATGGATCAACTTGTCTACCAAAAAACTGTTACTGTAATGTTTTTTCTGTTCAAGAACGGCATCCAGTCCCTATCTGAAATCAAGAATTCACCGTCACAGCCCCATTATTCTTACAGTAAAGAATACCCCATATATGATATTGGTGAAGTGCTCTTTCCTCTAGGCACAGAGGATATCCCCTTGTCACTGTCACAGGCCTAGGAGTAAAAATATCATTAAAAAGATCTTTGTACTGTCCCTTCATGTATTTGTAAATTATTAGATCTCACTGTAGCCATCATTTTTCCAAACTGAATACCCATAAATTTATTAACCTGTCTCTGTACTTCAATCCACTCATTCCCCTAATAATTTTGGTCACCCTTCGCTACGTTCTCTCTAGTTTATGTCCTTCTTGTACACTTGTGCCCACAATAACAACTTGCGCACAATAGTCTATGTGTGGCCGCACTGGTGATATGTATACTGAAAGAGGTCATAGGCAAGTAAGACTTTATTTTTAGTTGAGTGGCAGAAGACATGACATGTTGGTCATGGAGCTTTGTCAGAGACATAAGCTGCTGTAACTCGGTGCTAATGAAAATGTGGCAATACCACCAGGAGAGAGGCACCATTAGCTACGAGTTAGAGCAGCATACAGGTCTGATGAAGATCCGTGACTGTAACATCATGGCTTTTCCCATTCAATTAATATAAAAGTCTTGCTAGCATCTAACATCTTTCAGTGTACAAAGTTTATGATTATTACTGACTCGGGTCTGATCCCCTACTTCAGCACCTCAGTCAATACAGAATGCCGCTAATATCTTCAGAGAGATTTTTTTTTGTCATGTTTTTGTCATGAGCACCTATGCCTCTTTTGATGCATCCCATAATTTTATTTAGCTGTCTGGCACATATCTGTAAAGGTAAGCTTATTATACACTAAAATCCTGAAGTCTTTTTCAGAGGTGATATTACCCAGTAATTTACTATCAAGCAAGTTAAGTCTCTGCCCACGCTTACAACTTCCCAAGATACCTGGCTTGTTATATTGGATGTTATAACCTATTTCTGAATTAGGGCCTCTGTTACCAGACCTGAATTTCTGCCCGTTTTTTCGCCTGCACAAATATTATCTTTGTCCTGATTTTAACCTGTATCACATTGTGCATTTTTGTCGTTTCGGTGGAGTGCTGCATCAGGGTTGTGACCTCCATGGTCAGCTGCTACCAAATCAGGACCACCTCAGGAGGTAGCGACTTGGCAGACACTCAACAACAAAGTCCACATCCCCTGTTAGGATTAAAGGGTGAAAACCATGGCGTCTACTTAGATAACATCCTTAGAGGTGACCCCAAGCCAAACCGGTTTTGTAGCACAATGAGTCCACAATCCGCTGCTTGTTACACAGTATCATCGATATGGAATTGGGAGTTGTTGACAAGAGATCATATCATAGGTCCTTTAAAGAACAATACTGGGGTTATGCAGAGACAAGTAAATAGAGTAGAGTGGTCTGGCAAATATACATTAGCATTTCACCTATTCCAAAGTCAGGAAATACGTATTTCGCATGATTTACAGATTACTTTACAGAATTTATGAAGTTACTGTACTGTCTGTTACATTCATGGGGAAACAACATATGTATGTTATTTGTTGCTAATTAATTTATACCAAATAAAGTTTATTTTTACCTTTAACCAAAAATATTGTTTTTGTCTTTCATATTTTTTTTTATACTGAACTGCCATTTCTTATTACACTGCTATAGTATAAGGAAAATGTTTGTTCTCGTACCATGTTAGCCAGTGGGTAGGAAATATAAAAAAAAACAAAAAAACTTGATAGTCTTCAGTAGTTGATACTTTTTTAATGGCTAACTAATAATGATGACAGATTACAACGTTTCGGAATTCTAGGCTCCCTTGAGATAGTCTATTACTTGAATAGTCTGCAAGGACCCTCCTTATCCACTGCACCAGCTTCCTGCACCTGGAGACTGCTGTGTGGGGTGCAGGTGTCCAGTGGATAGGTCATCATTATACAAAATCCACTTTGGACGAAAACCCTATTTTAGGCTAAGGCCCCATGTAGCGAGCAATAGGCAAAAACAGCTGCGGAGAAGGCCATTGGGTTTTTTTTCTGCAGAAAGTCCACAGAGTTTTCATCGACAGACTTTCTATCCCTATTATATGTATAAGGAAAACGCCAGCCTTTCTGTAAGTATAACTGACATGCTGCGATTTTAAAAGTGGAAGTGTTTTTTTTTTTTTTTTTTTCTGCAATGTGCGGATAGGGTTATCCATAATCCCAATTACTTTGCAAGTACTGTAAAATGCAAGGTGCGGCCCCAGCTTTCAACTGATTTTGCTGTGTTTGTTTGATCAGTATACGATAAACAACAAAAACAATGCTAAAGAAATGCTTTTTTTCCTGAATTACGCTAGATTCACCCTGTTTCTGCCCGGAAAGTGCGCATAATGCGGGGAGAAAAGCATTGCTTACAGGACTTTTCACACCGTGTTTTTAAAGCAGAATGGGGAAGGGAAAAAAGGGAAAAAACCTGTAATTTACATGTGGTCCAAACAGTACCAAAGAAATTATACAATTTCTCCGTCAGCCACTTCAATGAAAAAACAGAGTTTAGTCTGCTGAAATGCAGAGGGGCAAAAAGGAGCATAAAATATTCGGCCATAAGGGACCTCTCAGGCGTAGTCAACAATTGCATGAGAATAAGCCATGAGATGTTATACTTGTCAGGGCACCAACAATAAGTAGCAGGTGCTGAGTACTTGGGGAGGGTCCCGAGCAGACAAGGTCACGTGATGGCTCCAGAGCCTCCTGTGATGGCTATGAGGGGATATAAGGGCACCTCAGCAGTCCAGGGGTCACTAGGAAGCAGCTCCTGCCCGGGCTGTCCTGTGCCCCCGGCTCCATACTACACATTAGTGCTGTCAGTGCCCGTAAACATAGCAGCCCTGTTTGCCAGGTAACCATCACCTTGGCACTCTCTACCTTGCGTCTAATGAATGAGCATCATCAGCAAATGTGGGCGTTGTAGTCCTCAGGCTGCCCGAGCTCCGATATGACTCGGCGGCTGACAGCTGACCGCAAACTACATCTCCCAGCATGCATAGCGCGGTGGAGGAGCTTCCCTGTAATTGAGCAAGCAGCCTGTATAGCCCCTCCTAGGGTGCCGCTATGTGACACTTATATGTCGCATGGGCTCTTCATAAAGTAGCGCTGGTGACTGTGCGACCAGGATGGGTGACACAGGCAGGACATCGAGGTCTTCCCGGGCACTGGAGTTCTTCCAGCATCAGGGGGCTCTGGAGCTGCTCGTCTTCAACTTTCTCCTCATCCTGACCATCCTCACCATCTGGCTCTTTAAGAACCGTCGCTTCAGGTTTCTGCATGAGACAGGAGGGGCTATGGTATATGGTGAGTGCTATACATATAGAGGGGAGCAGGGTGCCCGGAACCCCCATATATGAGAGGGATGGGTGGCATGCAGGCTGGCAACGTCAGCAATGATAAGGTTAATATTTCTGTGTGTTTTGGGCATCACCATGGAGGGAGAAAGTCCAGAGGTGTCCCCTCCTGCTGCATGAGCAGCCCCATCTGTATCAGGACAAGCCCTGCACATATCTTATGTCTCTATGTGGTCTCCAGCTTTTGTGGCACTACAAGACACAGCAGACTGCTGTCAGCACATGATGGGAGTTTCCTAACAAGTTGGTGATCACTCTTGGGATAGGGTGAATCTATTGGATGCCTTGGTGACATAACTTCTGGGCTGGCCACACTTTGGGGATCGGTGGTCTAAATAAATGACCCCTCTTTATGCCCCATGTACACGGCTACATTATGGGGCTGTCTGGTATATAGCTGTAATAAGGCTTCTATAGATACAAATGTTTCCTCTATTGTACCGGTATATACTGCGCCTCCGATTTTACAATTCTTTAGGAATCCAGAAAACCTTGTCATGCTCCATTACACTGTATATGCTATAGCCTATGTATATGATGTGTCTGTAGGGCATCAAATGTCCAGCACTACTTTACATAAAATCCATGTGTAAAATCATACTGACACCAATAACTTCAGTTTTTCCTAGACACATTTAGCATTTAAGACCTAGTTGGGTCATTGGATCTTGATCCCCCAACTCAGCACTTCTGTGTTTAGGGCTGGTGGTCAGTCATGTTTTATATGTGTCTGTACAAATACTTTATTCCTGCATTACCTAAAGAAATACTTTCATGCTGTACATGCTACATGGTTATTACCCCTGGTGAAGGGATTCCAGTCTTCTGAACAGGCCATCCAGCCATGGCTTGGTTGAATGATGTCCCTCACATACACAGTGAAGCTAGGTATACTTGTTTTAATTGTATCTACAGATATATAGTAGATGTGCCAAACCAAGAAAGAGTCCAAACAGTCTGACCGTTCCAAAGGTAATTTCTATATGCTTTTATAGGGAGTCTTTCAGGTCTAAAATGCTTTCAAACTAAGTGGACATGCACACAACAAGAAAACCACCACATCATAGTTATTATGCAATAGCTGAACGGCTCAATCTCTACTGTACTAAACTGACATAACACTGACTTTAGTACAGTAGTGACCGGGCTGTTCGGGGACTCATTGCATCATAACTGACTATAATGTAGTGAGTTCTATGCACACGGCCTAGTTCAGTCCAGGTAATACGGCCCACATATGAACTGCTTTTTTTTTCTAGATGGGACTTGGCCGCTAATAGTAGTGCCATGCAATGTCCTTTAATAAGAGAACAAATAATCATCTTCTTATAGATATGTAAATCAAGGTGCAAGTGCAGTGGAGGCGGGGCCTAATTTGCCAGATTTACAGTCAACTGAAAGTTTTCTAAAAATATTGTCCAGCGTTCCATCTCCGCTTATCTCACTGGTGTCTGCAGGTAAATCTAGCAGATGGGACCTGCCTCCTGCGCACTTTCAGGCTGATTTGCATATTGAAAAAAGATGATTATCTGTTTCTGGGCACAAAGGTATGCCCCGACTGCACTGTTATTAGTCTGGAAAAAAATTTGGACATGAAACTCAAAAATAAAACTTGTTTAATCAGGGCAGGAAAAGGGTTTTTTTTTTTAAAAAAGGCTGAGGTGCTCTCTATTGGTCTTTGGTTTTAGCAGTTCAGTGACCACATCAGTGGCCCCCCCACATTGCCGCTGCAGTCTATCACTGGCCTCAAGCTGGTAGTCAGTTGTATTGTTGTAGCAGAGACTTCAGGAACACTAAGGTCAGTGACTATGCGGGGGGCCACTGGACTAACTATCAGATATATTACTTGAATAATATTTATTATAGTGTCCTATTGCTGGGACAAGAATAAAGCAGCCATGGTAATCATTGGGGGGCTTCTAGGCTTTTATTGTGTATTTGACCTGGTGTTTCAGTCCAGCTTTTCTAAATTGCTCATCCCACATTATAAATGTCTGATCCTTGGAGCTTCTACCACTGTTCACCAGAAAGATAGTCCTATTGCACAATGGTCGCCTATGCACGCTGCAGCTTATTTGAAAGATAGCGGGTCTGTTAAAGATAGCAGGTCACCTTAGTTGACTGTTACTTGTGCGGCCACAAAAGTCCTCCTCTAGCGAGTGGTATTTTGTGATAAGTGTTGATTCTAGGACAACCCCCCTCAGCATATGAATGAACGTAATGCTATAGCTTGTCTATATAAGTGTAGCACCACATTTATTGATCTCTATGTAGATGTCTCATTGATCTGCTTTGTAGTATCACTGCCTGTAGATATATAGCCATATTTTGTGAGGCTCTGAAACCATTCTATTAAAAATCATTCCTAGATACAGTGTACTCAAATGTTGCCTAGTGAAGCGCAAACATTACATATACTAGACTGGTCGTATAAATATTTGGTGTCTGTTTTTGGAGGGTTGTTGTATATTATGCTTCTGCTGTTCATTGCATTAGTGTTGCACTATTTTTATTTCCTGAATGACCTGAGTGTGTTTTACTGTAACCTTATGAGGAAGCTTCTGACACCGCTGACACGCACTGATAAGACTGCCTAACTTATGACTGTTTGTTAATGTCATAGTGCAATATATGGAAATATACTGTAATAAGGTTCCTAGGCTCAGCCAAAATATCATTTCTGCCTATAGGCACATACAATGATCTCATTCTGATCTGTTTCACAATGATTGAAACATGTCGTACTTTATCATGTCACATTCTGCCCAGTGGTTGGCTGGTATGGTTACCTCCTCTGTCTTAGGCCAGCCTAAATACTAACCTGTTTGGGGCTGTGGATGCTGACACTGGAGAATCTGGGGATCAAAACAGGAGTATGAGCTTTTTTCATTGTTATGTCATTTGCAAATTATTTCTCATAAAGTTCAAACTGTAAACTCGCTGGTTTAGGGAAAACTCTTGGTTCTCTTCTCAAAACTGATCGGCTGGTATTGCAGCTCTAGCCCATTCAGTATGGAGTGGACTGGACTCTGCATGTGCCATCATATTGTGCCTCCCTTCTGAACTGAATTGTCCTCTACAAGTAACGCTTTTGGGAAGAATATCTGAGTAATAGATTAATGCAGAAAATAAATGTATGGCATATAACATATGTAGAAAATTTTTTGTATGTATTAACATCAGGAGCAATAGCAAATGATATGACATTAAAAAAGGTCATTTTTCCATTGACATTATAGACCAAATGTCATCAGTTCAGCAGCTCTTCTGCTCCTGTGACAACACTTCTATTTCTACGCTTTGTCAGTTCATTATTGTCATCAGGACAAGGTGTGGATACAAAGTACCAGTGACAGCTCACATACCCAGACCGCCACATTTCTACTCAACCAACTGAAATCACCCCAAATGTTGAGTACAATTGTAGGGGTATGGGTTTAGCATCCATGCTAGGTAGGTTAAAATTCACCTCTTTTACTGTCATCTGAAACTGACCCAATGCTACTTTTTTTTTTTTTTAAACTGTAATTTTTATTGAAAATTTTTTGAAATATACAGAACATCAAAGCATACAGAGCACAAAAACCAAAACCATGAATGTGAAAGAGGGGGAAAAAAGGAAAGGGGGGGATTAGAGACCATTCAAAGTACAATACACATCCCATGGTGACCATATAGCCTGGAAAGCCTCAACGGTATGGTTAAGTGAGGCCGTCAGATTCTCCAAACTGCGCACATCTTTTACCCGGTCAATGAGGTCCAGGCAGCAAGGAAGAGAGACCTTCTTCCAGCGAAGGGCAATAAGCGTCTTAGCTGCAGTGCATATATAAAGAAACAATTTAGAAGACTGTTTGCCAAGATGTATAGGCAGAAGATTCAGAAGGTATGTAAGAGGATCTAGTGGAACCTCAGACAGAAACAAAGCGTCCGTAAGGGACTTAACCTCCACCCAGAAGGGGTGAATCCCCGGGCATTCCCAGAAAACGTGATATAAGGTGCCAATCCCCGCAATTCTAACAGTGGGGAGAAATACTTGGGTTGAGAGAGTGAAGTAAGGCAGGGGTATGATACCAGTGTATCAATACTTTGTATTGGGTCTCGCTGAATGTAACACAGGTGGAGGACTTAGCCGCACAAGACGAGATGATTTGCCATTGGGAGGGCGAGATCTGCCTATTCAATGGCCTAGACCACTTCTCCATATATTTATGTGAAACGGGGCTCCGCTCCCCAGAAGATGAGAGGAAGCAATAAATACTAGAGATAAGGCCAGCCGTGGAGGTGCCCGCATGACAGAGTCTCTCAAAGGATGTCGGCCGAGATACCTTCAGGGAGCCAAATTGGGCAAAAACAAAATGGACAATCTGTTGGTAATGTATGCTACTTTATATGTTTCTTTTGCCTGAAGACATTACTGAAGAAAGCACTGTCAGCACTTTCTCTCCTCATTTTCTGCTGTTTTCGGTTGGAAACATTGTGGACCCCATTATAGTTTTCCAAAAGGTAACCACTTTTGTCAGCAGATTAGGTTTTCGTCTGGAGGTCCCCAAAGCTGTAAATGAATCCTGAAGCAAAGGAAAATTAGATTTTTGGCTGGAGAATGGCTTTATATTAGTGTCTTTGTTGTTTTATTTGCTGAGTGTTGTAACTCTAGGCTGTTGGCATGAACAGATCTACTTCCTGTTTGATATCCCTTCAGCAACGACTAATAGGCCTTGTTAATTATTGAAGCATAATTGGATCCGCTTACGTGCATGTCCTATACATTCACTACAGGAATCTCATGGGGATTTTATTTTGATTTCCATCACAGCTCTTTCTTTCTGTAAATGTGAAGTTTAAGGGCCAGGGATTTCTTTGGGGCAGCAAAATAGTTACTGTAGGTGCAGAAACACTTCACAGGGGCAGGGTTATTACTAGAAACGAAAAGTGCACAAAGGCCCTGAGATGACACCCAAGCATGACTGTGCCTGCAGGTTTGTGCCTGCTCTCAGTATCCATACACACTAAGCTTAGCAGCAAATACATCTTAGTAGCTAGCTCAGCATGTGATAGTTATGCCAAAGACTTCAATGTTGGTGTCATTGTTTGTGCACAGTGTTATTGTCATAGTGCTCTATTGACTGCTTAAATTATTAAAATGGTGGTTTTAGTCGACCACCACAATAGCGACCTGCCTAATCCTGGGGAATTATAATGTATTTTTGGTGGGCAGCCACCTCTTAGGGCTAGGGCTGCAGTAGGAGGCATCTCATATTGGATGGTATTGACCCATCTCTACTAAGTAATGGAAAATTGGCTGCAATTTACCAGAAGTTGTTTCTTAAATGTCCCTTTAGTAAAGGCCGGGGCCCCATGTGACGGAAATGCTGTGGACAAAATGCAGCGTTTTACAGTCATTCTATAGTTGATGGGATTTTCACAAATACAATCTCCACACAGTAGGAAAGCATGCGCAGCAGACACCCTGCGTTTTTTGTGGGGTTTTTTTCCCCCTAACGCCCACGTTAAGGTTTGCAGCTAAAAACCACTGTGGAAATATTGCAGTGGAAATTAATCACATTTTTTCCATAGCATTTTTCATTGCATTTTTGCTGAAATTTTCATTTTTGCGTTTTTTCTTCTTCCCTTTTTAAATCTATAAAGAATACATGAACGTTTTCACAGGTAAAATTGACATGTTGCGATTTAGAAAACGCAGCTTTTCCACACCCTTTTATTGTTAACAATGTATGGATAGGATTAGCCAAAATCTCATTCACTTTGCTGCGTTTCTGCAATATGGGGTCTTAGCATTAGACAGTGTAAACTTAGGCCTTATGCATATGGTGTGCCAATTTTTCATGGAACTAATGTCTGTGAAAAATGGCTGTGCCTGTCCATGCAAGTCCATGGATGGCACTCATTCACACAGCAGTAAATAATGGTCATGCAAAGGCTGTTTTTTAAATATCCATCACATGGCCATTATAGAACACTTGAATTTCAATGGATCTATTCGCATGGCATTATCCATATCAATTTGATGGCTGTGAAAAACAGGTTGTCAAAACGACCACGTGAATCTACATGTTGAATCTAAAGTATTGTCAAAATAGCCGTGTGTTGGACGTGGTCACGTGAATAAACTCTTAGACAAGACAGTCTTAGTCTACGTTCGGTATTCCATTAAGGGAGTCTGGTTACACCAAATACCGAATGCTTTGACTACCAGTGAGCTTGTGAAAGCACACAGACCCCATAGACCATAATGGGGTCCGCGTGTTTTCTGCACGAGTCATGCGGAGAGAATAGTACTTCATGAACTACTTTCCTCTACCCCTGGCTCATTCGAACACCGCGCGGAAAACACACGGACCCCATTATAGTATAAGGGGTCCGTGTGCTTTTATTGCTCACTGCTTGTCAATGCATTCACTTGGGGACCCCCGAATGAAACACCGGACTCCCCAAATGGAATACTGAACGCAGATGTGAACCAGGCCTAAGGCTCAGTTAAAATCTGCACTTGCCACTCCATACGGGAATTCTTTTCCCACAGAGATTGCTTTTCTCTCCGCATTTTTTGCCCTTTTCGGGTATAAACTGAAGGGAAGCCATACGGACCCCATTATAGTCTATGGGGTCCACAGGCTTTCTAAAATAACAGTGGTTTGTTTGTTTGTTTTTTTTTTTGCTGAATAGGTTTCCGTTCGTGGAGTCTGCTTGGGGAAACCCGTATGCAGATGTGAACAAAGCCTTAGGGCTAGTTCAGACGTGGGGCGCCCGCGCGGGTTTTGACACAGAGAGAGCCGCGACGAGCCGCGTCTCTCTCTGGTCAAAACCCGCCTGCCACGACCATCGCGGTCGCGGCTTTCCCCTCCTATGTCGGCTCAAATGAATGACCCGACATAGGAGGGTGCTGCCACTAGGCGGAAGCCACGGTCCAGCGCGCCGCGGCTTCTGCCTAAAGAAAGGACATGTCGCTTCTTTTCTCCGCTAGCAGCAGCCCGCCACTAGTGGAAAAAAGAAGCCCGGCGGTCTGCATAGACCACCATTGTAAAGGGGCGGATTTTGAAGCGAAATCCGCTGTCAAAATCCGCCCCTTTGTTCACGTGTGAACGAGCCCTTAAACTGCACCAGATTTTTCTAATGCTGTTTGATAAATCTGTAATATGTCTACACTGTCTAGTCTAACTTTACACAAATTATTAATTGGTTTCGATCGTGACGAAAATGAGTCCAAATATTGACTAATTGGGGCCACACGGTGGCTCAGTGGTTAGCACTACAGCCTTGCAGCGCTGGAGTCCTTGTTTTGAATCCTGCCAAGGGCAAAAAAACATCTGCAAGGCATTTGTATGTTCTCCCCGTGTTTGCGTGGATTCCATACTCCCAAGACATACTGATCGGGCAAAAAAAAAAAGTACATTGTGAGCTCTATATGGGGCTTGCAATCTATATTATATATTAAAAAAAAAAAAAAAAAGACTAATTTTCTCTTTTCCCCCCTATCAGTATGTCTTTTTGGAGTGTGGGAGGAAACCTATGCCAACACTGGTTTCCTTGCGGATGTTGCCCTAGGCAGGATCCAAACCCAGAACTCCTACACTGCAAAGCTGCAGTGCTAACCACTGAGCCACGTGCTGCCTGTTGGCTAACCTTTTTTTGTGCACAATGTTGCCTACTAGAAACAGCATATTTTCTAATAAGTCTCACCCATTTCTCAACAAACCACACCTACTTGTCAGAAAAAGTGTAGAGACGGTCAGAAAGTGAAACATTTAATAAAGGTGGTGTAAATCTATGCCACTCTAAACACTGTAAACACTATGCCACTATCTATGCCACTTTTTGGAACAAATTGCGCCAAAAGTCTGGCACATTTTCAATAGTAAAGCTGCCTCAATGTGTTTTTCAGCATTGAACAGACAAGGAAAAACTATTTTTAATTTTATATAACAGAGTGGAAATTAAGACTGGCGTTTCCTACGCCAGTGTTAATAAAGTCACCGACTGGCACAAGATGCATCTGAGGCTCCGGCCTCTTAATACCAATACCAATCTGCCTGCAATGCAGAATGCGATGACACTGAAACTGGGGAGATATCTCCACCACCAGGGCACATATCAAGAAAGCTGACAGTGCACTGAATTGGCTTTCTAAGTATATAATAATGCACAAAAATTAAGACCTTAAACTTCACCTTTAAGAATTTTACCTGTAATGTATTTTTACCTAGTTTTACATTCTGGAAGTCTGCCATTTTAATAGCAAGGACAATAGAATACCCCCAGATAGCAACTTTCAAAGTGCCAGGCTGTAAGCGAACAGGTTAGACAGCATTTGTTTATTTGTCTTCACTGAGATTGAATTGAAACAATAAGAAAGACATTAAATGCACCCACATGTGCCACAAGCATTCTGTTCATGTCATTTCTCACATTCTTACGTATAGTATCTGAGCTGTCAGATCTCTGGCAATCTGACACCTGGAGTTACTGCACTCCAGCGTGGTGAAAATGCAGTGAAAGGTACTTTCTGCCTATGGCTCCATCCCCTCTATTGATTCTGCTTTTGCCTAAAACAGCTGACCTGTGTGGGGTCCAGGTGTCAGACCTCACTGATCTGATACTGATGACTTATCCTTCAGATGGGTCATCAGTATTAAAAAAAAAAAAAAATGACTTTCTCTGAAAAACTGCTTTACTCCTGGGCCACATGTGGTATAGTGGTGGTGTGGTGAGTTAGTCGCTAGTACCACTGTAGTGGATGGGATTTAAAGGGAGTTTGTCAGCAGGAAAATCGATAAAAAGACTCATGACTGTACCTTGTAGTGCGGCTTCTACACTTTCCGAAGATGTTTTTTCTTATTCAGCATTGTGGCTCCATTTCATGAAAATCAGTGTTTTATTCTAATGAAAATTAGTTGCAGTGTGCTTTAGTGGGGTTTCTTCTGCCAGAGCCTCACTCTCCATCAAGATAACTACTCATAACTGTAGACAAAGTGTTGCAAATTGGGAGATGTCACTTAAGCTATGCCCCCTCAATAACCTCCACATAGTATAATGCCCCTTAGTGGCCCTCACACAGTATGCCTCCCTAGTTGCCCTATACAGTATAACTCTCCCAGTGGTCCATCACACAGTGAAATGTCCCTGCATGCATCACTTTTTAACCTGTCCCACCCTCCACCGTGGCCTCATATACAATGACCTCCTCCAGCTGGCCCCACATTATAATTTCCACCTCCAGTTGCTCTCAGTTTAATGTATGCTTCCAGCTGCTCCCAGTTTAATTTCCTCCTCCAACTGCCCCACATTTCCACCTCCAGTTGCCTCATGTTTAATTTCCCCCTCCAGCTTCCCCCACAGTGTAATATCCTCCACCAGCAACCTCCAGTTTACTTTCCCCCTCTACAGTATAAAGTCCCCCTGCAGTTGCCCTCACAGTGCACCATTGTTTTCAACTCATTGTGTTCGATGGATGAAGATAGATGAGATGGAGTAGTGGCATCCCAAACCCACTGCCTGGAACAGAGCAAATGCAGGACTGTCTTGAGGGGGCTCCTGATACCATAGGTCCCAGTGCAAGTGCACCGTTGGCCAAGATGATGCCAGATACAAATTATATATTTGGAACTGGTACCTATTTCTCCCATCTAGCCATGACAATGGTTTGGGAACTTAGTAGGGTTCATTGTGATAGGCTCCCCTTAAATGATGTAGATTCACTATCTTTGGCTTGTCTGGTAATGTATATGAATATACTGTGTGTGTGTGTGTGTGTGTGTGTGTGTTTGTGTGTGTGTGTGTGTATATGTATATATAACCTCCTACTAATATTATAAATGTGAAAGTTTGTGTGTTTGGATGTTTGTTACTCTTTCATGCAAAAAACGGCTGAACAGATTTGGATGAAACTTGGTGTCTGGGGGACCTGGAATTTCCCTCTGCCAGTTTAGAAGATATTGAGATGTAAATAAAAAGGTAGGTGGGGAACCCTATTAAGGCTTGGGCCCGGTTCAGAATAGAAAACTATATGCATAAAAAAGTGGTTACCTGGGAAAACACATAGGCCCCATAGACTATAATGCAAGCAGCACTTTTCTCTCCGCATGTTTCATGCAGAAACCACACAGAAACCACATGGACCCCATTATAGTCTATGGGCTCTGCGTGTTTTCCCAGGTAACCACTTTTCTATGCGCATAGGTTTCTGTTCAGAGCGTTCCCGAACGCAGATGTGAACTGGGCCTTATACGGGGCTCAGGAGACCTAAGTTCGGCCACTTACGTATACAGCATTATAATAATTACATAACCGTTGGTCAATGGGGTACACATATATTTTGAGACAAATAGAGTTTGACAGATGAAGAAAGGAAATAAGATATCCTGAAGGCTTCATGAATTATTAATCTTTTATGCTGTCAGTACTTTAGTTCTGATACTTTGTTTCTTACTGTGTATGTCGGCTGCTTATGTTACATATTAACATTGCCTCCACCATGCGGTGGGCTGAAGCATTTCCACCTAGCCGCCCAGTTATCTTTGTTCTGTACAAATTATTTGAGGTTCTTCCTTTTTCATGCACATAACCTAGAAACATCAAGACCAACTACAGTACATCTCTGAACTCAAAATCTCCGACATTTCCTCTTTAAATTGTCATCTTGAAGGATATGGACCTGCGCCAGATGACTGTGAAAACTGTAAAAGGGAGCAGCAGGAGGCATCTTTAGCCAGGCTAAGTGACGGTGGCAGCAGGATGCTGTATTCAACACAATTATCAGTGTCATATCTCATTTGTGACTGATGGGAAATGAAACACGGCGCGAGACAGAAGAGTCCCTGTCCGCCAGCGGATTACAGAACAAGGAGCACATTATTAGCACATTTATTTCTATACAGTGTACCAATATGTGGAAATACATGAGACAAAGTAAGGCCTAAATGTACTCTATAGGTAAAAACTATTGTCATTGATGTAATAACACCAAATGAGGTCTGCTGTGGAACAATATATTACCCAGAACAACGTTGGTTAAACAAAGTCATTACTGGAACTAGGAAAGTGAGAATAGAGAGCAGCCAGGAATAGGTTTATATAGTCATTTTACATTTAACAACAGGATATTTTGTATATTATTAGCACTATTATTGCTATTGCAGTATTTACATTATTTCAGTTTTATTACTGTCATAGTATATTAAGGCTAAGTTCACATATTAAGACTGTTCCGTAGAGAAGAGTCCTGCACGGAGGACACCTGATGGACCCCATTATTAGTCTATGGAGTCCACGGGTAACCACTGTATTAGCGGTCTGGCTCTCTGTCGTTCAGGTTTCCTGTCAGAGATTAGGTT
The DNA here is from genome assembly GCF_031893055.1 of Leptodactylus fuscus. Taxonomy (NCBI): domain Eukaryota; kingdom Metazoa; phylum Chordata; class Amphibia; order Anura; family Leptodactylidae; genus Leptodactylus; species Leptodactylus fuscus. Next base: position 178,930,092 of record NC_134267.1, on the reverse strand, counting down.
AAAGGCGGGTTCACATTTATTTAAAGGCATTTATGCAGAATTTGAAAACATGTTGGCTTTCTTCTACTCAGGAAGTGCCATTAAAATGAATGGGTCGGAGCTGCAGCATGGCCGTGTGACCAACAGATGCAATGTCACTTCTTGAGATTGAAATCAGCCATGCTTTCTAATCCTGCACAACCCCATTAACCCCCTCTATTTTTTTTATTTATCGTGTTTGACTCTCTGCCTTCCAAACCCCATAACATTTTTATTTTTCCTTTCACAGAGCCATGTCAGTCTAGCAGGGCTGTGAGGAACGCCCCCCCCCCAACAGTACTCGTCCATAGCCTTTTACTATCAGAAGGGGCGTTCCTTACCACCCAGTGATGACGCTAAGCTGTGAGGAACGCCCCCCAGTACTAGTCTATGGACGAGTATGGTCCTGAGGGGCATTCCTCTCAGCCCAGCTAGACTGTCAGGAACGCCCTTTTGACAGTGGACTGAGATTATTGCCATTACAATGGCACTGATCTCTCCAGCCCCGGGACACATAACAGGAAAGCAACAGTGCGCTGAATTCAGCACACAAACGTCTTTCTGGTGGTATATAATATCGCATGTGCTCGAGGACATGAAAGGTCCTTTTTAAGGCTGAAGCTCCACATTGTGGAAATGCAGCTTTGTTTCTTGTAGATTTTGCTGTGTTTTTTTTTTTGAGCCAATGCCAGGATAGGACTGAGCAGCAGGTAGAAGTTTGATAAAGACCCACATCAGTTGAGGTCAGCTGACTAATCAAGGTCTGATATAAGGTTGTGTGTAAGTCCTCGGAGCTGTGGCACCACACTGACAAAGCGGAGAGTTCATGTGTGAATTGGACCTACAAACCAGGTACTGTGCCATATATATGCAGTCTCCAGAGCGAGAGTCTGGCAGCCAGGCTCCTGTATAGTCAGGGAACAGTTTCTTATGTTTAGTTAGTTCTCAGCTGAGAAGGCTTTTGTTTTGTTTGTGTCTTTGCAAAGGCAGTTGCTGAACTTGAGTGTAACCCAGTCTCTGTGTCCCTGTTACCTGCACTGTTACGAAGCATCTACCTGAGCGATTCCCCACAGTAGGGAAGGGTGGGATAGCTAGAGAGACAGGGAGGGGCTGTATGGGAGGGAAGGTTCGAGGGATTAGTGAGGAAGTTACGTAGGAGGAAGCAGAAGCACATACCTTCCAACTGTCCCGATTTTCGCGTGACATTCACGATTTCGGTGACATGTCCCGCGGTTCTGGTTGGAGGGAGGTATGTCCCGATTTCAACTCAGATCTGCGTCCAGAGGACGCAGATCTGAGTTTAACACATACGCGGCTAAAGCAAGGAGCTGTCACAAGTCAGCTCTTTGCTTCGTCGCTGCACGCCGCCTACTGGCTGTGTAGACGCGATGTGATGACGTCACATCGTGTCTACAACTGTGTGCGAGTGAGAGAGAGAGGCGCGCAGAGAGCAGCGGGGGAACGAGGAGAAAGTAAGTGTAATGTGTACACCGAGGTGGAACGTGAAGCTGGGGGCAGATGAAGCAGAGGATGGCATGACACTGGGGGCAGAGATGTGGGGACATGAATCTGGGGGCAGAGATGGGGGGACATGATTTGGTGGGCAGAGATGGAGGGGACATGAATCTGGGGGAAGAGATGGGGGACATTAATCTGGGGACAGAGATGGAGGGGACATGAATCTGGGGGCAGAGATGGGGAGACATGATTTGGTGGGCAGAGATGGAGGGGACATGAATCTGGGGGCAGAGATGGGAGACATTAATCTGGGGACAGAGATGGAGGGGACATGAAACTGGGGCAGAGATGGAGGGGGGGCATGAAACTGGGGCAGATGAAGGGTTTATATGAAACTGGGGGAGAGATAGAGGGGGAACATATAATTTACGGGTGACTGTAGGAGGATTATACTGTGTGCGGGCACATGAAAATTTAATGAGAATGGGCGGGGGTCAACTCAAAAGTGGGCGGGGCTAAATTTGCCGTGTCGCGCTATGCAAGCCGCACATTTTGTCCCTCTTTCAGTTCTTCAAAAGTTGGGAGGTATGGAAGCATGTAAAAAAAAAAAATGCCGAAAAAGCTCCCAGAGACACCCTAAAATCTCTCAAAACACAGATAAAGTTATAGGGATGCACTTATTAACCCATTAATAGCACTAACAAACATTTTTTCGAAATGCCACACAGATAGGCCTGGGAGCCTTCACCAGCCTTTCAGGCAGCTTCACAAACACATGTATTTCCAGGTATAACCGTAAATTCTCTGAATTACCACAGAATTTCTCCAAAGCTTTCCTATCTTACTACACATGGTTTGTATATAAGTAAGAATGTGTTTTTTCTTTTTTTTTTTTTTTTTTTTTTTTTTGTCAGTTCTTTTCTAATGTCCTGGGCAATCTGTATTTCTAGTCTAGAACTGCTGTGTGATTTTCCTGTATGTCTGTGACTAAACTAATTCTCTTCTGACTAATATATTATGTATATTACTCAGTTTTATCACTGTTATCACTAGGTATATACCGAATGACTGTGTGGAGTCTGACATATAGCAAGGATGGCTGTATACGGCTGTCTTTGTTAGTAGACAGACCAGGTTTCTGTGGTAAATCAGGGTGGATATTTCCATTCTTTTACTCAGTAAATTTTCTCTTCATTCCTGTTCACTGATTCTATAGCTGTGACCTACATGTAAGGGGACCTACATGTATGTAAGGTGTCCGGAAAGGGCCATGTAATATGTAAAGCCTTCTCAGACTCAGAAGTTTCTGAGGGGAAAATCTACCAGAAAGGTAAAATGGCCTGAGTTTTAGTACATGAAGGAGAGATTTCTTATACGTAAGTAATAAGGATTGGATTGCTGTATGTGCATCCCAATAGGGAGAGTGGGGCTAAGGATATTTAATTTGTTTACCTAAATTTGCTTACATGCAAACTCCTTGCAGATGTCTTAAGAAGAAAGCCCTTCTGACAATTTGGAATTATCGGTGCTGAAACTGATTCACACTGTCGGCTTTCTAGTGGTATATAAAACTGTACTTTCATGAGGACATAAAAGGTCCTCTTTAAAGAAAATTAAGAAGAACCTGAGTGAATTTCTACATTAAAGGGATTCTATCATTAACCCCTTCCCGACATGCGCCGTAATAGTACAGCGCGTGTCGGGTCTGTAACTATGGTGACCGCCCGGGAGCCGGGCGGCCGTCATAGCCGCCGGGTGTCTACTGCTTTAAGCAGTAGACAACCGGCTCTAATGCCTCCGATCGGTCCCCGGACCGATCGGAGGCATTAACCCCTCCGGCGCCGCTGTCAAAGGCGCCGGAGGCGCCATCTTCCCGGCGGCGCATGGGCGCCGCCATTTTGGCAGGGATCGCCGGCTCCTGGAGTATGCTCCAGGGCCGACCCCCCGTTGCCATGACAGCCGGGAGCCTTGTTAAAGGCTCCCAGCCGGTCTGCAAATTCTCTCTTTTGCAGGCTGGTGTATACAGCCTGCAAAAGAGATGATGATTTTTTGCAGTGCATTGCAATGCATTAGCATTGTAATGCATTGCATTAGTGATCAGACCCCCTGGGGTTCAACACCCCTAGGGGGTCTAATAAATGCAAAAAAAAAATAAAAAAAAAAGTAAAAAAAAATATAAAAAAAATATAAAAAGTATTAAAAGTTCAAATCACCCCCCTTTCCCTAGAACAAATATAAAAGTAGTTAAAAACTGTGAAACATATACATGTTAGGTATCCCCGCGTCCGAAATCGCCCGCTCTACAAATCTATAAAAATATTTTTCCTGTTCGGTAAACGCCGTAGCAGGAAAAATAGTCAAAAGTGCCAAACCGCCGTTTTTTCACTGTTTTAATTCTGATAAAAATTTGAATAAAAAGTGATCAAAGCAATAACATTTCCTGAAAATGGTAGAACTAAAAAGTACACCCGGCCCCGCAAAAAAAGACGCCCTGTGCGTCCCCGTACACCTATGTATAAAAAAAGTTACGGCCGTCGGAATATGGCGACTTTTAGAAAAAAATATTTTTTTAACACCGTTTTGGAATTTTTTTTAGGGGTCAAAATGTAAATAAAACCATATAAATTTGGTATCCCTGGAACCGTACCGAAACACAGAATACAGGGGACATGTCATTTTGGCTGCACAGTGAACGCCGTAAAACCAAAGCCCGTAAGAAAGTCGCAGAAATGCATTTTTTCTTCAAATCCACCCCATTCTGAATTTTTTTCCTGCTTCCCAGTACATTATATAGAATAATTAATGGTGGCATCATGAAGAAAAAATTGTCCCGCAAAAATTAAGACCTCATATGACTCTGGGAGCGTAGAAATAAAAAGTTATGGGGTTTAGAAGGAGGGGAGTCAAAAACGAAAAACGAAAATCAAAAAATGCCATCGGCGGGAAGGGGTTAAAATAACTTTTTTTTTTCTCTCGATTGCACGTAGGAATATTCTTAAGAAAAGCTATTCTTCTCCTACCTAGATGTCTTCTCCACACCGCCGTTCAGTAGAAATCCTGGTTTTCGTCTGTATGCAAAAGAGTTATCTCGCAGCACTGGGGGCGTCCCCAATGCTGTGAGAGAAATCTCCAGCGCTGCCTCTATCTTCTTCAGGAACGGCCTCTCTGCGCGTCTTCTTCCGGACTGGGTTCAAACTTCTACGCATGCGCAGTCGGCTCTGCCATTGAGATTCGGGCAGAGCAGAGAAATGAATGCACATACTGTGCATCAGTACATTCCCCTATCTATGTCTCAATCCAATATATATATATATATATATATATATATATATATATATATATATATATATGAACCCTGATTATTTATATTATGTGATACCGCAAAATACAGATAACCATGAAAACTAGTGATCTAATACCTTTTTATGTTAAATTAGAAGGCATTGAAATAAACTTAAAACATGCATGTACAAATACATTTACAGTATTTATATGTGACCTCCAGTAAGATAGATATCATATAAAGGGAATGTATGTATACGCATTAACACAGACCCCTCCAAAATATTGTAGTATATCTGGAATACTTACAGATGAAGAATAAATAAACCCATATGGAGAGATGATGTAATCAAAAAGGGAAAGTGATATATATAACCTGGTTCACATAGAGAACTGGCACTTATGAAGGAAAGATGCAGAATCTGTTGTCCCTATGTGGCACTGACTAAAAATTAACCAGATAAATAAATCCAAGGCCTCAGATATATAAAGCATGTGAAATAGTGTCATCCAGCCCTTGCAGGTTAATCCTGGGATCCATTGCACCTCCTTTTGCAGTGTCCAATGTTCCCAATTGCCTCTCTACCCAGACGGATGAACAACTTCCAATCCGTGAAAAGTCAGGCCCCTTGGATCTCTGTTATGAAACTCCTACATATGTTAACTGATCAGTCTGTCGTCTCTACATTTAATATTCCCGATATGATTAAAGATACGTTATCTGAATTCTTTGTCTGTGGTGTAATGCACAGGGGCACGTAGCAATATACATGTGGATAAATTGCAGTTTGCATAAACACTGCCAGTTGTTACGCTCTTGAAGCTAGAACTTTAACATATTCACATGTCTTGCAACCTGCATATCTATGTGTTTCAGGACATTCATTCCTGTCAAACCCTGTCCTTCCACATGTTATAGGGGGGAGATGACTGTGAACTAACCGGTCTTTCAGATTTCTCCCTCTCCAGAATGTGAGTGCTGCAGTTGTGTTAATTAAACCCTCCAAATCTGGGTCCATATTTAAAATGTTCCGGTATGATTGGAGGATACCCCTGATACGGGAATGCTGTGTCAAATTTACTGATCTGTCTCAAAGATTTCATTTCAGTGTCTCGTTTTTTTTCGGAGTGTAAAGGTTGGACTGGTTCTGGGAGGCTACAAACAAACAAGCCCGTTATAGGACATTCATAGGGTATCCACATCACTGAAATCTGTCCACCAGGTCCCTGGCTTGATAGTTAAAGATAGGATTATCGAAACGGTTCCCTTGAGTGAGCCAGATGTTGACACAGTCCCAGAACTAGTTGATATGTTGATTCCTAAGTTTTTTGGCAAAAAGGGCTATATCCTTCACACAATCAAAGTAATGGAAATTTATGGTGAAGATGAATGTTATTTAGATATTTAGCCGCACTCCAATCACAACTTAACTGAAGCAATGACAGTAATGAGTCCTGGCGTTTTTCAGATGATATTTTGGAGGCAGTCGTCTACCCCAGTGATGGCGAACCTTTTAGAGAGTAAGTGCCCAAACTGCAACCCAAAACCCACTAAATTATCGCGAAGTGCTAGCATGGCAATTTAACCTTAATACACTGCAGATCCACAATTGCGGACAAATTACAGTCGAGTGAATGGGGCTTTACAGAGCTTTCAATAATACCAACAGCTTTGTACTGAAATGTAAAGGTCTCTTCATTTGGTACTTTTGAACAATTAATGTTCACTATTTACATCGCACAGGATGTTTTATAGTGACCATGCAATGGTGTTACAGTCTGTACTAATATCACATCTGCTATAAAAATGATACTGTGTTTAAATAGTGAGGGGACCCCAGACAGTATTATATGCTCCAGAGTAGCCCCCACAGTATTATATGCTTCACAGTAGGCCCCCACACACAGTATTATACGCTTCATTGTAGCCCCCCCCCCCACAGGATTATATGCTCCTCAGTACCCCCCCCACACACATACAGTATGATATACTACCCCGGATGCCCCGACAACATTATATGCTCCTCAGTACCATGCACATATATGGTATTATATACTGCTCAGTACGCATCCCCCCGTATTATATGCTCCTCAGTGCCCCCCACACACAGTATTATATGCTCCTCAGTACCCCTCCCCCCCACACACAGTATTATATGCTCTTCAGTATGACTGACTGACAGACATACTCACACAGTCTTATACTTACCCATGACGAGCCGCCAGCGTCCACGTCCTTTTGATTGCGGGCGCTGATGACTCACGTCAACGTGCCTGCGTCGGGACAGAGTTCAAACTCTGCAATCAGTGTAGGCCGTGGTCGCGCAATCCGCAACCTACACTGACAGCTTTTAGCTGTATTTGCATTTGCACATACAACTGAAGGCAGTGATCGCTCATAAACGGGGAATCCTGTATCGGATTCCCCATTAGCGATCCGTCGACCGCATGCGTGCCAACACAGAAGGCTCTGCGTGCCATAGGTTTGCCGTCACAGGTCTATACTGATCAGCTGTTTGTAGTGGAGTCAGTAGGCCAAACCCCTAACTTGGCTTTTCTGTTTTTGCACAGTCCAGTTCCTTCCCATGCTGACATAATTGTATGACAGATAATAATAATTAATCCTTTTATTTAGAAGCCAGAGTTCCTTAGACTCCACTAAAGGGAGTATAATTCTATGCAGTGAAATCTCACCTAAAGACCACTTCTTTGAGAAGACCTCCCTCTGACACATTTTCTGTTACGGATTTTCATTTTTCTATGTTAACACCACTCCGCTTTTTGGTGCAATTTTGAGTGGTTGTTTCACAGATCACTGTATATAAATCCTATTGATATGATGTGAAAAGTGGTAGGTCTTTAGGAGTAATAGGTTAACCCGAGTATTAGTGTTCTGATGTTATTTCAATCTAAACTTGTCACAATATGCACAAATTGGCCCCTATCCTTCATAACATATAAGATGTATGCGTTACAGCCACCTCTATGTGTGAATATATGCATAGAAATAATATTATTCTTTGTTTTCCTTGCAGGTTTAGTAATGGGATTGATAATACGTTATGCCACCAAATCATATGAACCTGAGAATGGGGCTATTTATGACTGTGACAGCTTGAAGAACAAACCTACAACGCTACTCATTAATATCACAGACCGTGTGTATCAGTATGAGTACCGGGGAGAAATCAACAAGCACAACATCCAGAATGATCAAGGAAATGCCATTCTACAAAAGGTAACTGAGTATACATAGCACATTGATAAGCCATGGGTGCAGCTCTTAATCCCTGGCTATATTCTGTTATTGCAAGGGGGTGGTGTATATTTTACCTGAAAATACAGGGAAGACCATACCATGTCCACCGATGTTGCCTATGGCTCAGGATGGCCTCATTATTCTGTATGTCCTAACAGTGGATTGTCAGCATCAGACACCTACATTAATATATGGTATTATAGAAATTTTAAATACATTTTGGAATTGACAATTTGTACCATCTTTGGTAAGAATAATACCGCCTTCGTTATAGGAGGACTATGGCGTGTAAAACATGGACCAGCCAGGCTCTTCACTCTACCATACCTCATCACTTTTTGCTAATAGATGGTGGGTGGTCCCTGGTGAGAAACTTCATACAACTTTAATATACTACACAGCTCAATACCGTCACAGTGTGACATCTATAGCTCAATCTCTTGATTGATACAAAGTAAAATTCTTACCGTAATATATTTTTCCACATTTTTAATTGCCATTGAAGGAGAAGAGGATTTTAAAGGAGTAATCTCTAGGCATATGGATGTCACAGATGGAGGGTCTCTAGCATAGGTTACTAGTCATACTACTGGTTTAAGGAAATATTACATGAAATGGTGTGGTCAAAATTACTTCTGTAGCAATATGTTACAAAATAAGTTGCTAAGGACTTCCTTTTCAGAAAGTGAATTCATAACTTCTAATGTAGTATTTTATTTTTAACAAGAGTGTAAAGTTAGTATGTATGCAGGGCAAATATTAAATTGTTGATTTTTATAAGCGTTTTATCTGTTATCTTTCTATGAATGTTTCCAAAGTAAATGACTTGCCTGGAACAACTTAGGTACATGCTAGCGCTACTGTAAGCATATTACGCTATGTTCGCACTAGCATTCGTCTCTTCATCGTTCGGATCCGCACAGGGACCAAAAAGACGGAGAGCCTGTCTGGTTAAAAAAAAAAAGTTGCCTGCAGACATCTGTGGATAATGGGATCCGCGAGGTGTTTGTTGGGTTTCCACAGGTCTCTTTCCATCGATTTTTGACAGAATCTACATTGGAATCTCATATGGAGACTCCGACGCAGATGTGAACCTAGCCTTAGAGTCGCAGGCACTTTTGTTTAAATTCTAAATTCTATAGATGGAGATGGGTACATCAAGGTCCTTTGGCAATACAGCTATGCAGGGCAGTAGCACAAGAAACTGACAAACCATTCCAGAGGAGGTCACTGTTTATAGGTCAAACATCAAATGATAAAGCATAAAACATAAACTAAAAAAATATATAAACATGGTGCTATAAACTGCACAGAAGGTCTTTTATTCTCTGGTGTCATTGGTGCCAACTGCACAATTGTAAGACTCTGTCATGTCTGTTTACACAATAGATGTGCAATAGTAGGAATCTTACAGTGAGAAAAAAATGAGGCATTGTGTATATATGCAATAGTGAATAAAATCAAGTAGAATCAAAGAAACAGGCCAACAAATGATAGAGACAGAAAATAACCACTAGTAAATCTGAATGACAATACTATGTATTTTCTCACATGGACTCTGTACAGGGAGCCTTGTGGAGTAGGGGAGTTAGTAGCTACAGTACAGGCCCTCATCCCCAACACCCACAAGGTTCAGATGTTTTATAGAAAGCCACTTTACTTATCAGCGTATTTTTGGCATGTGGGAGGAATCCCAAGCAGGCACTGGGAGAACATACAAACTCCATACAGATGTTATCCTTAGTTGGATTCAAACCCATAACCCAAGCAACTAGTAAAGGAGTTGTGCCACCAAAAACACCTCAAGATAGGGAATAAGTGTTAGATTGCTGGGGGTCTAACTGCTGGGAAATTTACTCATAGATCTTGTTAAATGTAAAAAAAATTAAATTAAAATTAGACTAACTTAAAATATTCTCCAGTGTCATGATATTGCTGTTACATACTGGTTATTATTGCTGTTTTATTCCTACTCAGAATGTTCTTATAATGTATCCAGTGCTTGTGGACATTCATGCACGATGGTTCAGGCAAAGATACGGAGAGTGTTTATCATAGGGATGAAAGTAGATACACTCTTCTGTACCTTCCTCAGGCTGGGATTACATCTGCACTGGACTCTCCCTTTCACTGGACAAAGAATTCAGTCAGATTCAGTTGTAAAGAACAAACACCTGATGGACCCCATTATAGTTAATAAAAATAAGATATTTACATTTGTTTCATGTTACATATACACCAAAGGTACATCTATATAATTTTTGGATATCATGTAGATTTCGTCTCAGATTTATCTTGGATGTAACCCTACGCATTACAAAGGATGAAGTAAAATTATGCAAAAAGGATTGATATGTTGTAGGTATTAAACCTGCAACACTTGTCAATGTATGTGCAGAATTTTCCTGTAGTGTGTGGCAGAAATCTCATCCACCTAGGTGCTGTTATATAAGTGCAGATCTTCTACACATAAAATCTGTATAAGTACTATGTGTGGATATTCCCTAAATCATATAGATATTCTGGAAGTTGAGCTATAAGGTTTTTTTCCATTGCTATATTAGATAGAAAGTATATTAGTGTTACATTTTATTTTAAGGGTGCATGCACACTACGTAACGCCGGGTGTGTATGAGAGCCGTACACGCCGGCGTTACAGCAGGGCTGCCGAACACTTCCCATTCACTTCAATGGGAGCGCTCGTAAACGCCGCTGTTACGAGCGCTCCCATTGAAGTGAATGGGAAGTGTTTGGCAGTCTGCTGTAATGCCGGCGTGTACGGCTGTGATACACGCCCGGCGTTACTCAGTGTGCATGCACCCTAATAAGGTTTCAGCATTATGTCAATAGCCCTTATTGGAAATGTCCATGAGCACATGATGTGGTCTGGATATACAAGTATGCATTTTGTCACACAGAGGAGATGCTGGGAAGCCTTATCTTCACAAACCTGATTCAACTGCAGAAGTTGCTGGCTGAGCAATATATCAGTGTTTTAGGAAATGGTATTGAGACCTGTGCACCACATGGTATAAAGAGCGAGCAGGCTGCTGAACTAGCACTTCCTGTTTATCTAGGCGCTTCATAGCTCAGCTATACAAGTTCCGTAACTTGCTAAATTGCCAGGAAGAGAAATTGAATAAATAGAAATGGTGAAGACACTGAATGAAACAGAATGTCATGTTTATATTCTATGGAAAGCAAATATATTCTTACTTTACACACATTTATGATGCGTATATCCAACCCTTAGGAACCCCACTATACTCTCCATTCTGTATACTACTAAGGCCCCGTTCCCACGGAGTAACGTCCCGCTCATTTAGACACGTATACACGTGTCAGAGCGAGACGCTTTAAAACAGATCCCATTGACTTCAATGGGTGCCGGCTTATGCGCGCTACACATTGAAATCAATGGGAGGCTTTATAACCCATTGATTTCAATGTGCAGCGCGCGTAAGCCGGCACCCATTGAACTCAATGGGATCTGCTTTGAAGCGCCTTGCTCTGACACGTGTATACGTTAGAGATAAGCAAACAGTAAAATGTTCGAGATTTGATATTCGTTTCGAGTAGCCCCTCAATATTCGACTACTCAAATCGAATATCGACCCCTATTATAGTCTATGGGGGGAAAATGCTCGTTTCAGGGGTAGGCAACATTCAATCAAATTATACTTACCAAGTCCACCAGTGAGGGTCGGGCTGGATCCTCCGAGAAGTCTTCTCCGTGCAGCGTCCCTGCAGCATCTTCCGGCTCTGAATTCACTCTGCCAGGCACTACAAGCAGGCATGCGCAGTCGGCTCTTCCCAGGCCCGATGCCTGGCAGAGTGAATTCAGAGCAGGAAGACGCCGCGGGGAAGCTGCACGGAGAAGACTTCTAAAGGTAGGAGAAGAACCAGTGTTGATTGGCTGACTGTATAACATTCGGCCAATGAATGCTGGTTCTGCATCGAGCTTTTACATTTGAATAGCGAGTGGTACTCGATCGATCGCTCATCTCTAGTATACGTGTCTAAATGAGCGGCACATTACTCCATGGGAATGGGGCCTTAGAGTGTATATCCTCTAAATATAGAAACAACCAAGTGAGTAAACTAAGTGTGCCGGAGGGTGAACCTGCAGTTAGAAATGGGGCACATTATTCTTGGGAATACAGTTATGCGAAAAACAAAGTACACCCTCTGAATTCTAAGATTTATCTTTCAAGATGTAATAGAAAACCATCTGGTCCTTAGAAGGTAAATGTAACCTCAGATCAGCAACACATTACAAGTTAAACCATGACAAAAGCTCTAACACTGCAGAAGCAATGTGTGGTAAATTATAGGGTTAACTAACATCATTGAATAAAATGCACACTGAGGCCTAGAAAACAAAAAGGCATTGATATTTATGTGCATGCTCCCCTCTATTCCTGTGCTGGGCTCGCTATCACTTCATCTGCTCTATTTGTATACAGAACAGTTACACATGCCATATCTGGTGAACACCTAACACAGCATTTCAGCATTGAACATGGGCACCTTGCAGGCATTGAGGCAGAGTTACTAAACATTTAGACTAGACCCACACCATAACCCACACCAGGTTTTTCAGAGTGTCTGATGCTGTTTGATAAAACTGCCATATTAGACTTCCCAGTGGAGCATTACACTATTTCTTAGTTACAAAATCTTGGTGCTCAGTTTTGCTCGTGCCCCTATCCAATGAGGCCATGCTTCTTTTCCAATACACTACACCCCTTTCTTAGTCATAAAAGTGTCCAGTACATTTTTGCCGCATATTAGACCAGAATTCTTGTGCATATTTCCTAATAAATCTCCTCCATAAGCCATGAATGTCTCTGTATGACATAGTACTCAAGTCAAATGTGAAATCTTGCAGTAGCTGAACTTTGACCAAAAACTTGGTCATGCAACAGGACAATGATTCCAAGCACACCAGCATCAAGCACCAAACAAAACAAATGGCTGACAAAGAAAAGTCAAGGTGTTGCAATGACCCATTCAAGTCTAGACCCCAACTCGATTGAATTGGTTTGGCAAGACCTTAAAAAGTTGTACCACATTTTGCTGTTATCTTGTAAATATCTTTAAAACTTGGTACGTTCCCTTCAAGACAACTGTGCATAATTGAATGTCAACTAGCTTCTTTGAACTGAAGCAACATTGTAAAGAGAAGCGGGTCAAAACTCCTCCAGAGCAAGTATTTCAAGTTCTTGCTGCTTTTTTCAAGCTAATTGATTCATTGGGGGCGCTTCGTTTATCACAAATGGCTTTTCCATTTTGACTTTATTTATGTTAAATAAATATTGATGTGGTGTAATTTATCATTTGTGCATGTAATTACAATTAAAACGGTTTCTATTTCCTCTTTCGGCCTATGATATCTATCATATTTTATTTTCTTACAGATGACATTTGACCCTGAGGTTTTCTTTAATGTGCTGCTGCCTCCAATCATTTTTCATGCTGGATACAGTCTAAAGAAGGTAACAATGTCCGTATAATGCATATACAGAAAACATTAGGACAGATTTACGATTGCAGTCCCAAATCGACTAGTGTAATAGGAAAACTGACAGCATTTCCACTGGTATAATTGACACACTGCGATTTTTCTGCAATTTGTGGATGGGATTTACTAGAATCGCATCCACTTTGCGGGGAATGTAAAACACTGATTTTTTTTTTTTTTTTTCCCCGCAGTATTTCCACTTCGGCCAGTGTTATCATACAAGCCTCATACAGATTAGGTTTTCTGATTTCAGATTTTTTTGTTGTGGTTTTTTATTTTTATCAAAACCAGGAGTAGATTGAATAAAAGAGGAATAGTGTCATGTGTCCTATATACCTCCCCTTTTCTGATTTTACACATGGTTTTGGCTTAAAAAAACTGAACATGGAAACCCAGCCTTAGTTAAGTGTTTTGTCTTGTAATGTTCACAATGCATTTAAATGGGCTTTGAATATTTAAGTGGTAAAATTCAGACTGTCCATGGTCAAGCAAGAAGAATCTAGATATGAAAAATTGAAACCGTGCCCACAAACATGAAAATCCTGTTCCTGTTCCGTGCCCTCGCTGAAAACCTATTGGTGCCGTTACCGTAGCTCTTCAGTGTTAGAACGGTGTTTCTTATAGTCTGTCAGGAACGCCCGTCCTCACAGTAGCATCTATTGCGCTGTACTGTGGGAGGGGGCATTCCTTAGCGCCCAACTATGACGCAGAGCGGTGGGCAACGCCCCCCCCCCCCCCAGTTCTCGTCTATGGATTCTAGTATCAGGAGGGGAGGGAGGCGTTCCTCACCGCTCTCATAGTACAGCACAATAGATGCTACTGTGAGGACGGGCGTTCCTGACAGACTGTAAGAAACGCCCTTCTAACGGTGAAGAGCTACGGTACCGGCACCGATAGCTCTTCACCAGGGCACAGAAAGGGAAAGCCAATAGTGTGCTGAATTTAGTGCACTTTCGGCTTTCTAGCAGTATATAAAACCGCATGTGCCCCAGCAGGTGAAAGGTCCTCTTTAAGGCCACAGCAGCAACGCATCGCAGTTGTTATCACAATACTTTGCACAGAACGTTCGCAGTGGTTTCTTCTGCAGAACTTCCTCACCGGCGTTTCTGTACAGATAATTGACATGCTGCGATTTCCAAAACCGCAACGGTGCACAATGACCTCTGCACACAGAGTGTGTCTGGAAAAGTCTCCCAAAGAGTCTGTTCCAAACCACTGTGCTGTAGCCCATGATTCATCTCTTGGAGATGGCAAGTGACAAAAACTGAAATTTAAAGATTTGGAAATCTAGATAATAACTTTATATAATATGTAGTATGTAACTTTCTATAATAACATTAAAATAAAATGACCAATAATTCTTGATTTTAAAAAAATGACATATAAATGTTATTTAAACAGTAGGTCATTTCCTTTCTCTTTAATAGGCCAATCTTTAGCCAGATATTGGAAGTAGCCACAGCACCAAGAGTATGCTGATGTTGTGGAGGAAGTGACCTGTCAACTTATGTAACATTAATTACTGAGCTCCATATGACAGGATATGGATAGGAAACACAGGAAAATGCTTTCCATCAAATATTCCAGAGTAACTGAACTGAGGCACATGGCAAACTGAAGGAATGACCTTATTATATCAAATGCTAATCTATATGAAATATCAGTCCTCCGGCTAAGTAGATCTATGCATGGAGCAAAGTTCAACTTGAATCTTATACTTGCTACAATGGTTATCAGTTAAGGGCCAGTCCATGGTCAGAGATCCCCAGACCATAACACTGAAACGAGGCCTAAATAGCCTCAGGCCCGCCGCTGACCTCCCTCCTAACTCCGGAAATGCTGTTCCCGGCGCTAGGGGGAAACCAAAACCTCTGCACACTCAAGCGGAGGCTTCCGGCCTACCCCAGCGCTGGAACAGGCCGACACTCCGGCATTGGGCAGGAACTGGGTCAGGCGCCTCCACGCAGAACAGCGGAGGCCACGGCTCGTCCTAACACAGTGGTTCTCAACCTAAATAAATCTCCATGATGCCTCTTGCCCCACGTCAGGAAAAAAAAATCCTTCCCGACTCCAAATCTGTCATTTAGTATAAAACCCTAGATCAACTGCTAAAAAAAACTAAGATATGATCCGTAATATGTTTCTATTAAAAAAAAAACAAAAAAAAAAAAAACATTGCAGACCCTTTTTGAATTTGGACAGCGTAAGTTTACACGGGGTATTTGGACATGCTTATTCTTTCAGTCAGATTCGTCATCCGCCTGAAGACACTCTCCCCCGATTAGATCCATTCATTTGGGCCTAATCTGGAGCAGAGTGCAAGACTGGATGCCGGTGCAGTGCAGTCCAGTCACAGCCATCCGTATTTTGGTCCGGAACCTGAGACGATTTGGCCGTATTTTGGTCCAGAAATGCCACGATTTGGCCGCGGCGGAAACGCTGGGGTAAAAAGCGTGGCATTTTACAGTACTTGCAACGCAGACACTTTAGGTGGTTTTGGAAATCGCAGCATGTCAATTATATCTACGGAAACACCAGCGGCTTTCCCATAGATCTAATTGTAACAAAGTCCGCAGAGGAAAACTCGTGAACTTTCTGTTCTAAGCACTGCTTTGTTCCCGCAGCGCTTTAGCGTGGCAGTTCTGGCCTGTGGGGCCTTAGCCTAAAGGTTGAACTTGATGGTCCTGCGTCTTTTCAACCTTATTAACAATGCAAGGTAATGCAGGCTCTGTCCAAATGTCTTGACTCCCTTTGGGCTTAGGGGTATAGAACCATTTATGACTATTCTGTTCCAAAGGTAGGGTTGATCCTGCCACGTTGTCTTTACAGGGCCATCAGACGGGTGGTCTGCAGCATATCCATGTAATGTAGACTGCTATTATAACATGTGCCTTCTTGGCTTAGTTAAGATTTCTAATACGTCTTAATGTAAATGATAAAGAGCATTGCTATCAAAATGTGACCAACCCTTCAGATGCCTCATCTTATTGAATATTTGTAAAACTCTGCCTTTTCTAGATACCAAATTGTAATATCAGGCAACAGATACACTGCCGTATATTATAACCATTGAGCAGTTTATGCACAAAAATGAACAATGAATCTGCAGCTAAACTGACACACACAATATATTTGGTTGGTATTTTATAATGTGTTGCTGTGCCCTTGCAGTATATTTGGCAGACCGGTAATGTGAACAATTATCACATCTATATTTATAGATAATTGCTTGAAATAAATAGGTTCAATGGAGTGGAGCAAATCATGTCATATCTGCAGAAAAACAATAGATATGGATTAGATGCATGTTAGCATAAGCTGCACAGTACTGACTGCCATCATGGACGTGTGTGTGTGTTTGCTCAGCCAGTACAACAAAAGCAGTGTTGTAACCTCTCTGTACACAATTCACTGGTAAAAAACAATCACATAACTATTTCCCTATTGTGCTGCAGAGACATTTCTTCCGGAATTTGGGAACCATATTAACATATGCATTTCTGGGTACCGCCATTTCTTGCATTGTCATTGGGTAAGTAGAATTACCATAACTTTTTTCCAGTCCTAAAAGCGATATTTGTTCATTTGAAAAATAGTATTAACATGCACTTTTCTTATCAACTGGGGAGAGATAATGAATGAATAAATTAATTAATTTAGCTTACTTATATAGCATCATCATATTCCACATATTTATTCATTTTTTTTTTACCATGGTGCCTATATAGGCCTGATTGCATCCATTTTTCAATCATTTAACGCATATGCCAGTAGTTTTTCCGGTGCAGATGCTAAACTGATATCAACACCATAGTCTGAAAGCATACTGTACTGTACATAAGGCATCTCAAGTTTGTGTATGACTTGTGTACGTTAGATGTGGTGTTTGTTATGCTATTTATTTTTTTTCCTCTTCGAAGCAAAAATAACCGACAAGGGACAGAACTGTAGCTCAGTGGTTAGCACTGGAGTCCTGGGTTCAAATCCTGCCAAGGACAATATCTGCAAGGAGTTTGTATGTTCTCGCTGTGTTTGTGTGGGTTTCCTCCCACACTCCAAAGACATACTGATAGGGAATGTAGATGGGACAGTGACTGACAATGTCTGTAAAGCGCTGTGGAATATGATGGCGCTATATAAGTAAGCGTACTGAATAAATGAATAAAGGTTGGTGAATTCCTGTGCTGACTGTGCACATAGTATAGTTTAATACATGATCTATTGCAAGTAGAATAATGTATTTATAAACTATCCCCACTGTTTAGCTATCTAAGGATAACACATACAGTTTCCATGTACTTGTAGTTATAATCTAAGGCTATAATGTCCTGTGGGCAATGATTTTGATAGCCTTTCTCCATAGGGCTGTAGCTTTGCTCTTCTCAGAGTGACACTTCTGTGCCATGATTATCTATCAGAGGAGAAAAGTGAGGACAACCTTTCATCACCTCTGGCATCCCGTCCGCTAGGACATACTTATCTATCTGACAGCCAATGTCAGTTACAGGTTCTTATAACCAATAAATCATGCCAGGTGAAAAAAGCTAGCTCTCATAGCATCTTATAGGAAATACTGGTTTAAGAAAAATATATATAATGAAGCAATATAGAATAAACAGGAATGTATACTATTCCCTACCCCTGAGTGGCTAAATATGTCCCTGTATTTAGGTACTGCCACTGTAAACATTAATATAATTCCACTTTGAATACAATGAGTACAATGGACTGCAATATTCCAATAATATGTATATCACAAACTCTCAGCTGCTGGGCTTTAGTGATATGAGACTCCAAATTTACTGACTGACGCAATACCAAAATTACTGACAAGGGAGAATCAGAACACCCCCTACAAGGACCACCAATGTCCCTCTAATATGGTAAATGTTAATACTATTAGTTTTCTTTAGTGTTCTAAAATAGCTTTTGGCATTACAGGCATGCTTGTTGAAAAGAATTTCAACCACTGACTTTACTTGCTGTATAGAACGCTTTCCTATACTGTTAATGGAACACAGCAAGCACAGCCTAGCCTTTGTATTGTTTTTGTCGATAGATCATGTGGCATTTCTTTATATATGCTGTTTTTATATTAATACATTTTTAGGCCAGGGCCCCATGTTGCAAAAATGTATAAATTTGCCCTTGGCGAAAACGCAGAGGCAAAAAAAAAGCTGCAAGTGCCTGCAAAGTGGATTTGGATTCTGGCTAATCCCATCTGAACATTTGCAAAAATGCCCACATTTGTGAAAATCACAGCATCTCAGTTATACCGTAGGAAAAGCTGGCGTTTTCCATATAGGTGTAATAGTCTGCAGAGGAAAACTGTGAAAAACACTGTGGGAAAAACTAACATGAGATTACATAGCCATTTGTTCCTCAGTTTCGCTATGTATGGCCTTAGCCTTAAAGAAGACCTTTCATGTCCTCTGGCACAAGCAGTTTAATATACTGCTAGAAGGCCGACAGTGTGCAGAATTCATTGTACTGTCAGCTTTCTCATTAGGTGCCTCGGGGGAAGAGTTATCCTTGTCGTTATAACAGCGACGATCTCAGCCAACTGTCAGAAGGGCATTCCAGACAATCTAGCTGGGCTGTGAGGAACGGCACTCCTGACAGTACTCGTCCATACATAGACTAGTACTGGGGGGTGTTCTTCACAGCTTAGCATCATCTCTGAGCAGTAAGGTATGCCCTCTCTGACAGTGCAGAGCTATGGACGAGTACTGTCAGGAGGGGCGTTCCTCACATCCCAGCTAAACTGTCATGATCGCCATTCTGACAGTGGGCAGACATCAGCAACGGCGCCAATATCTCTTGCCACGGAGCACAATGGGAAAGCTGACAGTGCGCTGAATTCAGTGCACTGTCGGCTTTCTAGCAGCCTATAAAACCACATGTGCCCGAGGACATAAAAGGTCTTCTTTAACTAGTGCCCATGTATGACTTCATGTTACATGCCTGTTGTGTATTTGAATGGGTACCATGTAATATCACGCCCTGAAATTGAGGTCTAAAACTGATTCATATAGGGACATTATTTTATCAGATATGACCATTTTATGACCTGTAGTTTATGCACATTATAAATGCTTTTGCAGCAGCTGCTTGGCATTTAGCACTACTGCTTGGCTTCCTTGTAACCAGTATATTTAAGGTTGTTTTTTTTTTTTGTTTTTTTTTTTCTGTTTAATATACAGTATAAGTGACATGTATTTATCTAGATAAATATCTTTGCAAGGTAAGAAACATCTTTCACACTTAGCAGCAGCCACAACCTTTTGTTACTTGCTGTAGTTTTCTGATACTATGGATATATTGTTAGGTGATATAAAAGGAATAACCTATCTAACAATCAGTCATACTGTTACAGAGCGATATACATTATAGATTAGCAGTTTTATGGGCCCTGCTGAATTTTCATGAATCCTTACAAGTCTATTAAAATATGCAGACTTCAGAAAACAAATCCATTTATCCAAAAGTGGAAATTAAAGACAGTTATTTTAATGCAGAATGAAACAGAGATGAATGTCAGACATATTTTCTAGAAAAATCGATATAGAGTCTTCACTTGCCCAAACAATCCAATTTGTGCTATCAGGAAAAAAAATTATATAGAGATGCAAATCATTTCCTACATTATAATTCGGTCAGTAAGGAAAAGCATGTCATGGCAAAGTTTTCTCGTCACTGTTATTTTTTATTTCTTTTAAGGATCAAAGGGGTAAATGGGGTTGTCCAGCCTTTGATACTGACATCAGTTTTCAGATCGATCTGAGCAGGACCTTCTACCTTCACCGATCGACTATACTCCACAGCAGCCAGCACTAGATTGGTGGGTGCACCTGGAAGCAATTGTTGGTGGCTGCTGATTGGTGTGAGTGCTCGGTGTTGGACCCACCACTGATCTTACATTGATTGTATTGTGAGCATAGATCATCAATACCAAAGGGCCAGATGACCCCTTAAAAGCAGCTCTGTCAGAAGAGCATGCTGTCCAGTTTATGGGCAGCATATTACAGTGACAACTCTGACAGGCTAAGATACGGATGCGTCTTTCCTTACCTTTGCTCTTGGCTCAAATATCCTGATGTCTGCAGCACAAGTTAACTCAACATATCCAAATGTGTGTAGCACAAAGTGACCAATTTAAAAAAAAAATAAAAAAAAATTATGATACGTTGTCACAAGATGTCTGTTTTACTGTATGTGTGGTTGTGTTGTGAATTACAGCCTGTGAAATGCTTTGCTGCCATGTTGTGACATTGAATTATATTCATTTTCTGAAAATTGGAGTCCTTAACCAAATTCAAGCAAAGTTAAGCATGCACACACTTGTAATGCTAAGGTAAAATACAGCAAACGTATAATTATGACTCCTTAGTTGTTAAGAGAGTGCTTTCAACCCAAATATTGACAGCTGCTGAGTATACAGAGTTATACACTCAGTGGCCAAAAGTCATGGGAATGTACCGGATGCTCCATTAATAGCGGGTTGCCCCTCTGCGAGCCCTGATAACTGCAGCGAGATGATGAGGCGTGGACTCCAAGAGGTGTTGGAAGAGTTCTGGAGGGATATTGATCTACAAAGTCTGCAGT
Source organism: Leptodactylus fuscus (assembly GCF_031893055.1). Taxonomy (NCBI): domain Eukaryota; kingdom Metazoa; phylum Chordata; class Amphibia; order Anura; family Leptodactylidae; genus Leptodactylus; species Leptodactylus fuscus. The sequence continues at coordinate 178,908,946 of NC_134267.1, read as the reverse complement.
GCAGCCCACAATTGGTCCTGTGTAGTTGGCGCTGGGTCCATGGAGCGGACGCTGGTATCCACAGCATCCCATATATGCTCTATGGGGTTGAGGTCGGGCGAGTGGGCAGGCCAATCGAGGGTCGTGAGGTCACTGGTGTGTTCAATAAGCAAGTCCCGTGCCACCAACGAGCGATGACCTGTATTGTCCTGTTGGTACACAGCATCCCCATCAGGGAACTCCAACACCAGAAAGGAGTGCATAAGTTGTGTATAAGGAGTCTGCCATAAGTTGCACGTATCGAGTATCGGTCATTAATCCCGGACAATGGGGCCCAATTGTGACCATGTGAATACGGCCCAGACCATGACGGAGCCACTTCCTGCCTGGACACGTCCCTTTTGGCATGCAGGATCCATGGCTTCATGGGGCATACACCCCACACTCACACACCTATCGGCTCTGTACAATTGGAACTGTGATTCATCACAGCATGCCACATGCCGCCACTGTTTCATGGTCCAATTATGATGGTCATGTGCCCATGCCAGTCTTCGATCTCTGTGTTGCTGCATCAGCAAAGGGACATGGGTCGGGCATCGACTGTTGAAGCCTATGCAGAGCAGTTCTGGGCATACAGTCTGGATGGAAATGGGGTCCTGGTGCTCCACATTCAAATCGGCAGCAATTTAACGCACAGTAGGCCGTTAAGACTCCTGTACGACTCTGCGGAGGTGACGTCTGTTCATCGAACACTCGTGGTCGACCAGTGCGCCTGTTTACGCGGCTGCCAACATTGTCTTTGCGATATTGCAGGTCCACCTGAGACACCATTGACATGGGAAAACCAAATTCCCAGGAAATCTCCAAAATGCAATGCCCCATGCGTCTTGCACTGATTAAAGTCACTTAACTTGTGATGTGCTGTCATGTTCACAAGACACCTGTCTGCATCAGACTGCTCAGATATCATGGTGACACTTGCACCATAGGCCGTATCGCATCACACTGTATAAGCGTCATATCCAACACAACCAGCACTAGGACATGCCTTCCCATGACTTTTGGCCACTGAGTGTTCATCTGGGGCTGGCAGGTGAGTGAGCAGAGGGAGCACTGCTTTTAAGAATATGGTGAACTCACTCTATTCTTTTATATCAGCTATTAATCAAACTACACAGTTTTTTTTGTGCTATTTGGTATAATATCTCAGTGCATTATGTTCTTATAATAAGCTTCCCATGAATCGCATATCAAAATGCTTTTAACCATAAATTTCAACTATTTTAATACATATACTCCTATGCACGGGACTGTGTGCCTAAAGAAGGGTCCCTATTATGATTTCCTTTATTCTCATGATTTTCAAGGGTCTGGCGATTGGCGATCAAACAGTAGAACGTGAAAATCCTTTAAAACATATAAAACACTATACAAACTGCAGCAATTATGCCTTTAAGTACATAATCTGAAAAACATACTTCAGTTTTTCCATATGTGTGGATCGCTGCATTAGTAATAGTATAATTTATGTATTTAGCAATATTCTGATACATTTACAACAATAATTGTAAAGAATAATGAATGTTGTCATCTTTGGCAATGCACTGCCATCTTGTGGAAGACTATGCTAAATACACTTTTAAGCATTTCCGATTTGTGCCCATTCTCAAAGTGAGTTGTGTTTCTTGTCACAGGCATATTCGTGCAGTATTAGTACATTGCGTATATATTGAATGTTATCAGACAGTGTTTCTGACAGGGTTCTGGAGTCAGTAGGCCAAACCATCGACTCTGACTCCTCTTTCTTCTTTATAGCCTGACTTTGGCTGAGAATCTGCTAACAGCCATGGTCAGACAGAAGCAGCAAAGTCAGGTAAAAAAAAGTAACTGCCTCTCTATGAAAATATGGTAAATCTATAACAAGTTATGCATCTTATTATACAATATCAATAATTGTATACTATAATATATTATATATAAAAATAATATGTATATGTATAATATATAAAACCATCCCTGACATTGTCTCAACTTCTCTGCTCTGGTTTTTGATCCATTCCCATGAAGCATGTCTTTTTCCCATATTTTGTTAAAGATTAAGGCTAAGGCCCCAAGTATCGAGTCGCATAAAAAAAAAATATGCAGGAAAAAAACGCCTCGGCAACATATCAGTTTTTTCCGCAAAGTCTGCTGACTGTCTGATTTTATTATATTAGGCTTTTTGATATCGCAGCATTTCTGCTGCAGATTTTTTTTTCCTGCGGTGTATGGACGGGATTAGCTAGAATCCCATCCACATTTGCAGGTACTGTAAAAAGCATTATTTATTGCTGTGGCCAAAACACTTCATTTTTACAACATGGGACCCTGCTTAAAGGGATTTTCTGGGATTTTGATATTGATAGTCTCTTCTTAAAGGGGTATTCCCATAATGCTTGTTCACCAACCTGCAGGCTCTGTGCTCTGTTCTCTTCCTGGTTTTCTCAGCACATTGGTGGGCGGGGTTAGCTTGCATTACATACAGAGGTAACGGACTCCCTATCTCAGCCCTTATCAGCCAAATTCAATTAAACCGGCTGATAAGTGGAAGAGCTGAATATAGAATATAGACAGCACAGTAATCCCGGAGCTCTCAGCTCCCCACTCCTCTATCTGAGGTGCTCCGTTGCTTGTCAGACACACACAGCTCACAGCTGCTGCTAGCACTCAGCCCCTGCCTTCCCCCCTGAGAGCAGGCAGCGGTCACTTGGGAAATGAGCAGATAAGCCCCATGGCCATAGAAACACAGTGTAAACAATGAAGTGAATAAATTAAGATAGCGGCCAAACAAAGCAGTTTTGATAAAGCAATGTATTTAGGAAAAGTCTTACATCCACATAAACTAGCAGTATAAATAGGATCCTTGTGATGGGACAACCCCTTTAAGTCCTCTCTCACACCAAGCAGCACTTGCAGGTTTATTTACATAATTCTATAAAGCTTTACTTCTTAACATGGGTACATCAGACACCCATAAAAAAGTGCCTACCTGTACTCTGTGTTCAGTTTATATCCAACAAAGACCAGGACCCCTCACTGACAGTCGGTGAGGGAATCACAAAGGATCGGTGAAAATGCTGTAAATCGAATACACCTGTAATGCATTCTACCGATACATAATTTACAGTGAATTAGCTTGTGTTATATGACAAATCAGCTAATATTTGCACAGTGTACAGAGAAAGAAGCAGATGGCTTTGTATGCAGTGTACTGACTGTGCTGTGCTATGGCAGCTCAACTTCTATTCACTTGAGCTGCAGTAGCAGAGGAAACCTTCGGAAAGGGCTGGCAAATTTCCTGGACCCTCACTACTAGTTTCATGGGAAATGCAAATACACTCCTCAATTAAAATAATAATGCACCTAGAAGGAGTTTTTAGATCAAATGAAATATTCAATATGTGAATATGATGATGTGATGTTACAATAATTAGACAAAAAGGATCAGTTTATTAGGCGAAGCTGTATAATTGAAAGGAGACTCTAGCACCCTGTTCAGTCAACTCCAGCCTGGATACAAGAAGAGATATGGCTGGGCATGGAGGTATACAGGTTCCACATGGTATCCTGTGGCATTTGCCCATAGATGTTGCAGCTGGGCCTGTAGATCCTGCACACTCATAGGTTTCATAAATCTCACAACCAGACAGGCCAAGGAAGTGTTGCAATCTGTTGGAGACTTTACTGGACAACAATGTGTGTGGCTGAGCACTGTCCTGCTGGAAAATGCCAGGTACAAGCCCTGCCATGAGCGGCAACAGATGACCACAGGATGTTCTCCACATAGCGCTGAGCTGTTAGGGTATGTTCACACAGATTCCACTTTGATTCTGCTTCCTATTTTATTTAATAGGTGGCAAAGATCAGAGCAGGATGCTAAAAAATAACTTGCCATGGATTCTGCAGCTGATTCAGCCAAGAGTCTGCCCATCTCATCTCAGGAAAGCCTTGGCGGGGATGAAAAATGAAGAAGAATCTGAAGCAGATGTCTACCTGAAATTCCTCTTCATTTTCTGCCTGTCAACTTACCCTTAGGGCCCCTTCACACGGAGTATACGCTCACTGATTCTGAACGTGTAAACGTTCAGAATCAGCGGTGTTTAAAACAGATCCCATTGCTTTCTATGGGAGCGGGCATACGCGTGCTCCCCATAGAAATGAATGGGCTGCTTTTTTCCATTCATTTCTATGGGGAGCGCACGTATGCCGGCTCCCATAGAAAGCAGTGGAATGTGTTTTAAACGCCGCTGATTCGGAACGTTTACACGTTCAGAATCATCTAGCGTATACTACGTGTGAAGGGGCTCTTAATATCTCATGTCAATACTAGGGATAACCGATAGTCACATGTGATGCCTCCCGAAATCATGTAGTTTCACAGCAAAGGCAGGATTAATTGTTTACCATGAGGTCTCCATACTCAACCACTGGAGACGCAACATGTCCTCTTAAATGGGTATTCCCACGTCGCATACTCACCAGTCTTCACTGCCGTAAAATCTTCTTTCTTCCTGGTTTCTTGTGTCATTTGGTGGGCGGGGTTTCACATGCAACCTGCCGTTTAGATCCGCCCCCAAATTAGCATGTAGCTCTGCCTATGGGGCGGCTGAAGGGCCTGTGATGTCATCAAAGGTCCTCAAACAACACTATATGCACAATATTGGACTATGAAGTACAGGCAGGAGCAACTCCATTCTGTGTTACATACAGAGACTGCCTGTCTCTGCCATAATGAACACAATTGAATTAGCTAGCCTGATAACTGGGAGAACAGAAGCTAGGTCACATGGTGCAGACACAGGAATAGCTAGAAACACAGTCTCGCTCCCCTGCACTTAGCCCCTCCTCCCTCCCCCCCTGAGAGCAGCAGATACATCGCTTGACTTTTGAGCAGATAAGTCAAGGGCTGTGTCAACAATGAATTGAATAAAGTAAGATAGTGGACAAACAAAGCAGTTTTGCTGAAGCAATGTATTTAGGAAAAGTCTTACATCCACATTAACAAGCAGTATAGATAGGATCCTTGTGATGGGACAACCCCTTTAAGTATGGCTGTATGCAGTGGCCACTGTCCAGTCTCCGTCTCCTCAGAACTGTCTTTCAATCAAATTCATACAATTTCCTAAGCATGATCATGGTAGCATCATGTCATGGGAGCACTGCTGTGCAGTAAACACTGAAAAGTTTTTCAAGCTACTGTAAAGCGTAAAATGGAGTAGGCAAAATACAGGGGAACTCTGGAGGACTAAACACACACCTACACCATACACACAACAGTACACTGAAGTTACATTGAACCTACTGTGCGCTTCTAATGCAGAGTAGGTATTATTTCTGTTCAACTTCTTTCCTGATAATTTGTTTGGTGCGCAACAAATACGTTTTTTTCATTTCCATGAAATGTCTTCAGAACCCATTTGTTCCTAACATCCTGTATGTGCTGCATGGTACATTGCATTTAGCTTAACTTTCCACTAGGGGTCAGTCATATTCTATAAATTGAAAGCCACTGCAAAGTCAGTCAAGATCTGTTTTATAAAGATTGACAATGTCTCTGCTTAGTCAGACATGTATACAGGGCCGACTCTAAGTTTTGGTGGGCCCTTGGGTAACAGTCTCAGAGGGCTTCCTGTCAATATTAGTAAGAGGCCCCGATCAGTTACATCCAGTGAGCGCTGCAGTTCTTTAAGAACATCATGTCTGCTTTTTCGAATAGTACAAAGAAAGTTTTGGCCCTTTTAACATTGTAATGAATGATATTGGTTGTAGGCAGAGGGTGCTCTATTTATATCTGTCATTGTGTAAGAACAACAAGTAGCCTTACTCTTACAGTACTGTAATGGCTGGTTGGATGTATACGTCAATAATATTATCATACTCCTACAACATTAATTGTAGTCTTAATACACTTTTTAACAAACGTTGTAACCCCCAAAAAACAAATTTAGCCCCACCCACTTTTGTGTGGACTCCGCCCATTCTCATTAATTTTTCATGTGCCCGCACACAGTATAATCCTCCTACAGTCACCTGTAAATTATATGTCCCCCCTCTATCTCTCCCCCAGTTTCATATACACCCTTCATCTGCCCCCAGTTTCATGTCCCCCCCTCCATCTCTGCCCCCAGTTTCATGTCCCTCCATCTCTGTCCCCAGATTCATGTCCCCACATCTCTGCCCCCAGATTCATGTCCCCACATCTCTGCCCCCAGATTCATGTCCCCTTCATTTCTGCCCCCAGATTCATGTCCCCCCTCCATCTCTGCCCCCAGATTCATGTCCCCACATCTCTGCCCCCAAATTCATGTCCCCTCCGTCTCTGCCCCCAGATTCATGTCTCCACATCTCTGCCCCCAGTGTCATGCTGTCCTCTCCTTCATCTGCCCCCAGTTTCACGTTCCACCTCAGTTTACAACTTACACTTACCTTCTCCTCGCTCCCCCACCGCGCTCTCTCTCTCTCTCGCAGAGTTGTAGAAGCGATGTGACATCATCACATCGCGTCTACACAGCCAGTAGGCGGCGTGCAGCGGCGAAGCGAGGAGCTGAACTGTGACAGCTCCTTGCTTTAGCCGCGTATGTGTTCAACTCAGATCTGAGTTGAAATCGGGACATACCTCCCTCCAACCGGGACCGTGGGACACATCACCGGAATCGTGAATGTCCCGCGGAAATCAGGACGGTTGGGAGGTATGGCTTTAGTGGTAGAATCCCTTTAACACCATTTAGTGATGTGCCCATAGGCAGAAATAGCTGGAGCCGACTCGCTGAGGACTATGGGAGAGTTTTCTAGATCTGTTGTGTGCAGAGAGGAGGAGTAGATAAGCTGTGATATTATCTGTTGGCAGTAGTGGAGCTAATGATGGGTCAGTGGTCTTATCTATAGAGTTGTTATCTCAGTTATATTCCTTTTTTATGTAAATGAGTGGCTGTTCTCATACAATTACATTGACCAAAAAATAAAAAAGCTATAGGGCTTGGTATATGACGTTGGAAAAAGGCATAAATTGGTTTGGTCATCAAGGTGTAGAAAAGGCCAGTGACTAAAAGGTTAAAGACTCTAAAACAACAGTTACATGTGGATACCCCTTGACCCCATAGACTATAATGGGGTCCATTGCGTGTCCGTTGAGTTTCCGCCATTTTTATAATGAAACTGGTGCAGAAAAAAGTCCTCTTTGCAGGACTTTCCTCCGCTGATCTCTGTTAGAATCTGCAGATGCAAACCTACCATAAAAGATGGTAGTAGTAGAGTAGACAGTCTAAAGATACACCAGATTTACTATCCATCATCAGCCTCTAATACATCTGGCACGTATTTAGACTGCCTGTCTTAGTTTATACTGTTGAACTATTAGTATATCTGAGCTTTAAGATTTGTTATAGAAATCTACTGTCCAATGATATGAAGTGATATGGTCAAGACTGCACTACAGATAGTATTTACACTATATTCCTAGAGCTGGGGATCAGCGACGTGAAAATCTTTCTTTTATCATGTCATCTTTTACTTTTCTGACAATAGAAAAAGTTGTGCTTGCAGGACTTTTCTCTCCGCGTGTTTCCGGACTTTCTGCTTCCATTATAAGTATAGGACAACCACCAGTGTTTTCATAGGTATAATTGACATGCTGTGATTTCCAAAAACGCAGAATTTCCATTTCCAAAATGCTTCAGATTTTGCAGGGGAATTTCCACCAAACCGAACGGCGACCTTTACCTTACGTGGGGCCCCAGCCTTAGAACAGTTTAATGTGTCTGTCTGACTGACTAAGGTTTCCGGCCAGTTATTAAGGTGTCGGAGTCAAGTGTTTATTCATTTTCCTATGGGAGTGAGTGGTGCTGAGTTCAGGTCAGTCCAGACTTAGTTGGTCCTGGCAGTAACACAGACTGTATTACATGGACCACACGGAGTAGTCTGAATTCAGCCTAATGTGCTTGGTGAAAGTTGTTACTTGTCTATACTCAGATGCCCATAGTATGCCTTTGCAAAGTATTTTTTGTCAAGAACAGAACTGGATAATTTTAGAACAAAGCAGAAGAAACTTTACAAGTGTGTGTAAATGGAAAAATTACAGAAACCTTGCTGTGTCCTGACACTAAAACACCCAGTGTCAATAATGGGTAAACACCCTACGTTTTATTTACCAAGGACTTACTTTAGTTGAAAGAAATGCTCTTTTTTGAGAGTACGGTATACTTGCAAAAAAGTTGAAGTCTGAACTTTATCCAGCAGGTGGTGCCAGCGTACTGCTTTATATCTCTATATTTTACTGCATCAGTCACAGCTTGCAATTTATTAACCTCATATACTCCAGATTATTACTCCACTGACACTTATGATTGATTTGCTTGCCATTTGTCTGCCCGTTCTCTTATCCTTTGTGAGATCTTGGACCTCATTTATTTTTCTATCTGGTTAGGTCCAAGCAATGGTAGCAGCAAAGTCTGTGGAGAGGTTTAGAAACATGTTACCCTGCAGGCAATGATGATACAGAGTGTGTCACCTTTAGGTCATTGATAGCATCCATCACTGTTGTCTGGGTGAAACTATTTTCCTGTGTCAGCTTTCCATGGACGTAGTAAGATGCTGCAAGGCTTGAATTATTATTCAGGACAGTGTCTGCAGCCGGGATTGTACTCCTTCATTTCTCTTAGGGTTTCTTCTACCACTCTGCTTCCAAGTGGAGGTTAATTTCCTTGATATACGTACAGAACATATTAATTATGTTTTATAGGAAAATGCTGACATGTGGGTACAGCTGTGAAGCGTTCAGAGGCAGTAGTCGCACATGCTTTAACTACTCTCCTCATGATAAATTCCCACTACAATTCTTTTGGAAAAACACCACTTCCCTTTATGTTGAAATTTTTTGAGCATCTCATAGGCATGGATAGAGAAACTGACTTCCAGTCCTCTTGGACATGCCTGTAACATTCAGATAGTCTGAGTGTTGGTGACATGGTACAGAGGAGGACCAGAACAAAGTTTATAATTCACAAATATTGCCATCACACGGGAGATTACCTGCACCTCCATTTATATCATGTGCATTACAAATGGTCCAAAAGAGAAACCTTTTCATGGCATTGCTTCTGTACATATGTGGTTCTCTTCTGACAGTCATAAAAATATAAACTGCTGTGAGCAAAGAAAACCTTACACTAGAGATAGTGGTGTAACTAAAGTCTTGTGGGTCCCAGTGCAATCTTTTATCCGGAGCCCCCTACTTCGTCCCTACAGTTACGGGTGCTAAGGAGTTTAATCCACCTTAGTGTGGTTAGGGTAATCTGTGGGTCTCCTTGGATTATGGGCCAGATGGAAGCTGCAATCTCAATACTGATGCCAATGCTTATGGGCCCCCTAAGGCTTCAGGGCCCTGGTGCGACTGCACCCCCTCAAGTTCCTGCCTAGAGGAAGTCCACATTTATATAGAGAAATGTCCGGTTAATGGCTGCTTACTCCTCAATGCAGAACTGATTATTGAACCAGACTTGTTCCTAAATAATCTCTGCTTTTATGGAATTAGGAAAAATAATGGTTCGTGACTAATTTGTTGTATTTATTAGAAAGTGGTAAAAAAAAAAGCGTGTCTCCTAAAAAGTTGAAAAATTGACAAACTCATTTACACAACCTATACAAATAATACATATAGATTCAAGGAAGTCACAAATGGAACATGGGGTCCTAATAAGTAGACTTGTGTGTTGGTATCAGCTAGGTGTATAACACTTTTACACTTTTGCCCCTCCTTTCTCTGATTTCTTTATTCAATTGTTAGTTTTGAGTTAATAATCCAATAGAGTGGACTATGTGTGGAACATGCGAATATTTGGCCTCCTAATGATAGTTGTATACAAGGGTGTAGCTATAAAGGGTGCAGAACTAGCAGTCGCTACAGGGTCCTGCACACCAAGGAGGCCACAAAATTGTCTCTGCCCCATAAAGTATTCCACTATTCTAAATGACACATGGTAGATAGGGGCTCCATTACAGATTTTGCATTGGGGTCATAAGCTTCAAGTTACACCTCTGGTTGTATCCTACATATAAAGCACATTTTATCAAAAATATCACCTTGTTCATATGTTAGAATCGCCAAAATTCATCTAAACAGATAAATGCAAATATCCCTACATAAAATATAAATTATAATTTATATTTTATGTAGGGATATTTGTATTTATGTGTTTGATGAAGCAGCGACAGATTTTTCCACCCATAACTTATTTTAAATTTTGGTTAAGGACACTAATTTCTCATTAAAGTAATTCAATATAATATCACTACATGCTAACAAAATCCTTGAAAGATTACAGTTGACATCATAGCCATTTGGTGGCCATTCAGAGTAGTACTAATATTATAAATGTGAAAGTTTGGATGTTTATGTGTTTGTTACTCAATCAAGCAAAAACACCTGAATGGATTTGGATGAAATTTGGTACACAGATAGTTTGTAACCAATATTATCAGATAGGATACTTTTTATCCCGGTAAATGACATTGCTTCACAACTGGATGGGGAAAGCCCTTTAATCCAAATTGGCAGTTTGCCAATTTTCAAAATGCCGGGAAAAACAAAATCTAATTTGTTGCAAAGTTCTCGAAAATCGAGAGCTATGAATGTAGCCAGAAGTCCACAGACTTCTCCTCAAGCGGAGCTCAGGGGGGTCATTGACGCCAACAACACGCTCATTATATGGTGTCTCAGCGAGCTGCTGAGATGCCAGAACAATCACAAGCACGGTGTGAGGAACAAGCTCAGCAGCAGAACAACTTGAGAGCTGACGAAACGCCAGACCAGGCAAACCATTGACGGCAGCAATTTACTGAATATAGGTGGATCATCGACACCAACAACATGCAGACGAAGTCGTGGGCATAGGCTAATAGGATATATAGTGAAACAATATTGTGATGAAAAGCAAGACCTCTCATGACACATATCTGAACAACACGTCAAGCCAAGATAAAAGCTAAGAATATATCCGAGCCATAGTAGTTATTACTTTTTAGTTAGTCTTTTTTAGCAAACTGATGACTTCTGTTACTTTTTTGCTGTGTTCTATATGTTTTTGTTCCAATTGAAAGAGTGACAGTTTGTTTTGAGGTTTACCGGCATTATGGCTGTCACTGCAGCAAAAAATGGGTCTGTAATAGAAAAAAGTCACCACTACTGAAAGTGAATTGAATATCATTCCTAAACTTTGCTTCCTATTCTTCGGCTTCTCACTTTACGTTTTGAATGAAAATCCTCATTTAAATGGATCTGCTGCTATCCTGACATCTGTCATCTCTCCTGGAAACAGACTTTTAGGAGCACTGACAGATACACTCAGTATTTTCATGATAAGTTGAGCTTTCCATAGGTCCCATTGATATTTGTTTTTGACTGTTGTATCTGTATTAAATACACAAGGAACCTAATCACAATACAGTTACAGCTACAGTTTCCAAATATACCTCTAGGTTTATAGCCAGTTTACTGCAGACAGTCCGTTTAATGCCCTTAATACATTGCTTTTAGGGGAGTTTTAACTCTTTCCCTACATCCACCATAATAGTATGGTAGATATCAGGTCTTTAAATATGGTGACCACTGGGCAGCTACCATAGCACCTGGCCTCCATTGTGGACACATGATTGACGTACCATTTTGGGGAGGATCGCTGACCCTAGAATGAGATCATTTTGATGAGAACATCAGACATTTCCTAACCAAAATGATAGAAAAAAAGTACATCTCTCCCCCCCCCAAAAAAAAAACCCCAAAAAACTTTATGAAGCCCCATACAAGAAAGAAAAGATTAAAAGGGTATCACTTTTTTTTTCAAAGTTTTGGATTTTTTTAAGTGCTCATCATATTGACAGAATACGGGCAATTTGAGGGGCCACACGGTGGCTCAGTGGTTAGCACTGCAGCCTTGCAGCGCTGGAGTCCTGGTATTCAAATCCCGCCAAGGGCATAAAACCATCTGCAAGGAGTTTGTATGTTCTCCCCGTGTTTGTATGGATTTCCATCCCATATTCCAAAAGACATACTGATAGGGAAAAATGTACATTGTGAGCTCTATGTGGGGCTCACAATCTACATTTTAAAAAAAAAAAAAAAAGAATACGGGTAATTTGGGTGTACAGTGAACACAGTGAAAATGATGCCTAGTAGAAATGTCAAGCAAACACAGTTTTTTTTTCTAATTTCACCCCATTCCAAAAAAAAATTACGGCTTCCTAGTACATTGTTCGGAATATTAAATGGCACCATACGATTTGTCCTAGAAAAATTAAGCCCTCCTATGGCTCTGTATCAAGTTATGGCTTTTGGAAGGAGGGGAGTAAAAAATCAAAAATTTAAAAATGGTTACGACAAATGGATTACAATAAAGTGCTGCATGTGAAATCCTTGTGTTTTTTCTTAAACAAAATGATAAAACATTGTGTGTGTGTGTGTGTGTGTATATATATATATATATATATATATATATATATATATATATATATATAATATATTACTGTGGAGTGTTTGCCTTTTCTGGGATATACAGCATCTTTGCATCTACACCTAGCTATCTACATAACAGGTTAATAAAATAGTGTGTGGAAATGTTAACCTTTATGCAATCATAGCTTAGTTTTCTTAATTCTAGCATCATACCAGTGATGTTGTATTGTCCAACCTGCAAGTGGTTTCTGTAATCCTGAGATCTTAGGGAGCGTTCACACTAGCTGTGTCCGTGACATGTAGGTTTTTGCTGTCCGCTTGGAAAGTTGGACATCGTTGGGAACGGACAGTTAAGGACAGGCACGGACTGTAAAAGAACGCACCCGATGTCCATTTAAATGAATGCAAAATGTCACGGACACAGCTAGTGTCTGCTGCTAATGTCCGCACAAGATTTTGAACGGACATTAGCAGCGGAGACTAGCTGTTGGACACTGACGGTAGTGTGGACGCCCTTACATTAAACAGGGTCTAATATGTTATTTGTTGAGTGTGTGTGGGAACCAGGTATTACAAGGATTGTCACTTATTAAAGGTCATATTAAATCACACACAGTCAAGCTCCTGCAATAGAGGTTAATAGAGACATAAAGACTAATCTGAAGAGGTGAAAGATTAAGCGATAGGCTGACAGTGTCTGTTAATGGTCACACTCTAAAGTGATAAAATGGGTAATTTTTCCATTAGTCACCAAATCTTGTGCTATTATATTTTATGTCAGTGTTTCAGTGTATATAGACAAAAATATACAATCTGTAGGTGTGCTGAATATACTAGTTTACCTTTAGGCCTGTTTGCAGCTCAGTCTCATTCAAGTGAATGGTACTGAGCGAGAATACCACAGATAACTGCTATACAACATACAGCACTGTGCTGTGTATGTAGTGAACAGGCTGCAAAACGCATCAGAAAGCAGCAGCCTCTTAATACTGAAGAGGTGAGTGTCTTCAAAGTCCCCACACCGATCGGAGCACTAAATCACCATGCAGCGAAATGCAGAAAAAACATGGTGGAAACACATCACTGTTTTTTCCAAAGCATTTTTTATGCATTTTCCTTTGTGGACTTTCTATCCTTATACATATACGGAAAATGTCAGCGTTTCTACAGGTATAATTGATACTGCATTTACAAAAATGGTGCGGATTATTGTCTGCAATGTGTGGATGGGATTAGCCAGAATCCCATTCACTTTGCAGGTACTGTAAAAGACAGCGTTTATTGTCATGGCTTTTCCTCGGTCATCTTCCATTTTAGCCCTGTAGCTGAGGTTTGTGCAAACCTCTCCAATCGAGCGGCCACCATTTATTGCCATGGTAGCATTTTGTTTTAGTGATATCGCTCCTACTTTCTGTGCTGTCTCCAATTTTCTGTTTTATGTGGGTCATAATTCTCCAGTGACACCCCAAAGGCAAAGAGGTAAGTAAAGACAATGGTTGGAATGATTACAAGTGATTTACAGGGATATATTACTATAGCTGTGTACTTCCACTACGTCTCCAGCCTGGCCATACCGCCATCATTTACTAATGTACTTATGTTGTGAAAGATGCCCCAATCCTCCTTTCTGAACCATAGTCGTGTGGTACTAGAAGTTCTGTAGTTTCTTCCTGTGCTTTGATGGCCTGACACTGTGCCACATTACTGAGATCTGCCATCCCTTCCATTTGTATTTGCCCCATCATTGATCATGTGGTCACAAGCGTTTCGACCAGAGTAACATTTCCAGCTCCTTGTGGTCATGTGATTACTGATGTTCTGACATGAACCACAAGGCGCAGCAAAGGGCTGGCTTAAAGACAGAGGCTAGAGGTGGGCATGGGTTAGGACATGGAAGAAAATGTGACAATAACAGTATGGTCACACAGAGTTTTCTGCAGGCGGATTATGAGGCTCAATCTGCCTCAAAATCCACCTGCAAAAAAGGCTCCCATTTATTTGAATGGGAGCCACTTGCTTTTTTACCCCGCTAGCAGTTTTTTTCACTAGCGGGAAAAAGAAGCGAGATGCCCCTAGATTCAGCAGTACGAGGCTCACTCATGATTAGGCTTGACAGAACTTGACAGAAGATAGCATACATCATGTTGTTTACTTTAGAATTATTGGACACAGACGGAGACAATGGTGTTACACTGTAACAGATGACTGCAATGGACAATAAAAATGGTAGTGTAAACATAGCCTTAGATAGCCAGGACCTCATTTTAATGCCTTTTGGGAATGTTTGGAGAGGCTCTGGAGTCTCTCCCGAATAAATAAAATAACTTTGACTATAATGATAGGCTTTGTTGACATACAGTACTCAGTACAACATACCATTTCCTCTGTAGAAAAAATAGTCACAAAATTGGCTTGCAGAAGAGCTGTATGACATATGGGCATGCTGCAAGTTTGATAATAGAACTCCAGTCATTTGCAGCGACCTGTGTACTCTAAGTATTCTACTGAGTTTACTCTACTCCTTATTGTTGATCCTTTGTTCACTTATGGAAGATTACATGATGTAAAAATGCTGATTTTTATACGGTATTGCCTCCATGTCATCATATGGTTACAAATTGGATTCTTCGGTTTCTGCGTTTGGTTTGCTACACCACTGAGCTGACATTAGCAGGTTATGTGTGAACTTGGAAGAGACGAGTCATTAGTGTCTTTGAGCGCCGCTGGCTATGCTTCATATGCAGCTGTGCTGAAGGGTTCCATATTATTCTATTTCCATCCTGGAAATATATATAAAGCAACAATTACATAGTTACAAAGGTGATAAGGTTGAGAATAAGAGTGTTCTGTTGAATCCAATCTAATATTCTACAGTGTTAATTCAGAGGAAGGCAAAAACCCCTATGACGTTTGTGCCTATTATTAGGAAAATTCTTTGTCAACTCTCTGTCAATAAGAACAAATCTTTGCATCAATACCCCATAACGTTGTGTGGTAGAGAGATTCCCAGTCTGTCTGCTCTTATAGTAAAGAAGACCATCTATTCTGATGTAGAAACCTTATTCCTTTTAAACAGTCTTGGCTAGAATATGTATGATCTTTATTCAGTTCTATGTACTTTCTGATCCTATATTTGTAAGTGGATCACTGCTAAGCTGTCTTGTTTCCAAACTTAAAAGGGTTGGCCATTTTCAGACCAATATTGAGACACATGTTATTGTTTGTATAATAAAAAAAAAAAACTCTATCATTTCCCAATATACTTTGTGTCAATTCCTTTAGTTTTCTAGAGTAATCCCAACAGATAATGACCCCTATTTACTTACCAGTCCACATTGCGGCTCATGGTTACCTTTGCTTCCACTTCAGCACTCCAGGGGCCCCCAGTCTTCCCATATCACATCGCTGGCCCTGAATAGTGTCAAGACATTGCTTATAGCAATGTGATATGGGATGCACGGGGACCCCTGAAGGACTGAAGTGGAAGCAGAGGTGGTAAGTAGGGCCTGTGGCAAGAGTATTTGTTGGGTGAGCCCCGTGAGAGACATTGTAATGCTGGGTTCACACCTGCGTTCGGCAGTCCATTCTGTGAAGACGGAAACTTGTCAGACCGGGTCCGGCCGTGAGCGGCGGTGAGCGTTTTATGCTCTCCGCCGCGAAACCGTTTTTTTTTAAATCTTACACAGAGTACTGCATATCCAACTCTCTCCGCGGCAGAGAGTATAAAACGCTCACCAGCGCTCATGGCCGGACACTTTTCAAACCCTTTCAAATGAACATGCCGGCAGGTTTCCATCTCCTGTCTCTGTTTTGTGCAGGAAACGGAAACCTGCAGAACGGAGACCGGGCGCAGATGTGAACAAGCCCTTAGTGGTTCACATGGTGGTTCCATTTGAACTGAATACAGCGGAACTGAAATTGCTATTGCACTCGTGGGTCCCAAGGAGGTCCAGAAACATAAATACCAGTTTTGCTTAATTTTCCTGTGCGACTCCCTGCTCTCTTCAAGCCTCTTTAGTGATGTCACAGACATCATGTGGGTCAGGACAACATCACAGCGTATAATGACGCTGGCGTAACCCACGTCTGTGACGTCATTGAAGACTGAGGGAGACTCATCGGAGGTTATTAATATTATGCTCCAGTTTATTTATTTTTTCTTAGAAGAAAACCATTAGTCTAAACAAAAGCATTTTACATGAAAGGCACTCCATAGACCTCAGCATTCTAACATCAGTTCCATACAGTGCTTAAAGGGAGCCTGTCAGTAGGTAAATTGCTGTGGAAGCAGCCCCAGTACCTAGCTGCAGGCACTCTTATAAGCACCTTCATACCTTATTTTTGTGAATCGCTGCTTCACTTGCACGGAAATCATATTTTTCCTGATATATTGGAAAACACATAAATAATAGCATAAAGTGAGAACGCTATTACACCTCTGTATACATATTAACATGACTTATTATGCAATCACCAGAGGGCGCTCTATGATGACTTTCTTGTAGAGACTTCCCTCACTATCCCAGGGTACATGTTTTTACATCCCTTTTTTTTTTTTTTTTTTTGTCTTGTTTGTCTATATTCCCAATTGACCTATCTTAGTAGCGGCTGTCTGTGGCTCTTTTAAGTTAGCTTCCCATTAATGGGATATGTTTTGTAGCAGGCAGCATTGTGAGCGGTATCAAATTAACAGCACATGTACCATTCACGTAATTACATATTCAGGACCCTGCGAGCAATAATCGTATTCAAGCCTTGTATTGCGTCTGCCAGTTATCAGCAGCTTAAAGCTGGGCTTAGGTGCTTGTATTGCTCTGTATGAACAATTCTGAAATGAAATAGTGTTGCCTTTGGCACTGAAAAGACATTTATTCTCATGTTGCTTCTTACGATACTTGAGGTGAAAGCTGATGAGTGACAGAGTGAAAGACGGCACAGCCAAAGACAAATAACAGTGAAGGTTATTGCACACTTAGCTGTAAACATAAATCTAAACTACGACCTCGCTGTAATTCATTGCAGCGTTACATAGAATTGTCTAATGAAAGGTCTATAAACATTAATGGGAAAATAATAGGACAGGACATGCTGCTTCTTGTATTTATTTGTTACGTATTATGCTATACTTACGAGTTTTGCTGAACGAACTAAAAGCTGAATTATTTGCAGCAACAATTTGCAACAGTGTTACTCAATAACAGTGTAGGTTCTCGCACAGTCTAGGCCAGGGGTGTCCAATCTTTTAGACTCTCTGGGCTACATTAGAAGAATAGTCTTGGGCCTCACATTAAACACACAAGCACTATCAAAGGTTGATAAGCAAATAAAAAGGTCTGTGCATAACATTGTGCTGTGATATCCACTCCCACAGATGAGCAAAATCAGTCTACACTTAGTCGAGCAAGTCCCACGAAAAGAGGGCCATTTAAAACTAGTGGGATATTTGACATTGTATTGAGAAACTAAAGCAGTATCAGTATCTGGTTTGATGGAAGTAATTGCAGTTGTCACTACAAGTACATGTAATGTCTGGTGTCAATTCTACTGTCTGTGTTTGGATGATAACATACCCCAAGCGTGTAAATAGCGAGAACGTATCGTTGTTTATCTGACTTGACGTTGGACCACAATCACAAAAAGTCTCAAAATCTTTTAAGTAAATTTACGACTTTGTGTTGAGCTGCATTGTGGGCTGCTTGTGGCTCATGGGCTTTTGGTTGGAGACCCCTGGTCTAGGGTATAAAGAGAAGGCTAGCAAAAAGGTGAGTGCCTACTCACCTGCTATAAATGGGAAGTGAGGTTCAATAGTGTGAGATGGCCAGTATACCGTATATGGAGCTGTCTTCTGGTGCTGTACACTATGCGGAAAACAGATGATAGATGGGGTCTGACACCAAGCACGCCCACCAATCTGATATTATTGACTTATCGTAAGGATTGACCATCAATTTTGTGTCTTGGAGTACGTCTTTAATGGAAAGGCTTGTCTCTCCTAAATGTTTTAGTCCTACTCCTGGTTTAAATACTGGTTACAAAAACTGAGCAAAAAACTGCCACATGAAAGAAGCCATACTATATATAATAATAACATCATCATCATATCTTTATACAGTATGTGCTCCCTTTTTAAAGGTAATCTGTCAGCCCTTTTCTGCATATTATAACCCTGCAGTACTATAAAGAGGACTAAGAACTGGAAAAAATAAGTTGTATACAAGTAAGACTGCAGATGCCCAGTGCTCAGACACTGTTCACTAATCCCTACTTCGTACCCCCTACTTGGGTTACCTTAAAAGCTCCAGTACTGTACAAAATTACATTCTCCTGCAATGAAATGTTGTGCTTGACCCGTGTGATAGCGGAATGGCACATGCACAGCGCTCTCCACAATATTAACTTTGACATCAGGGACCTATTGCAAGGAACACTTGTGAGATTTCAGTGCAAGAGAGTGTGGTGTTAAACAGCACTGGAGACATCAATCAAAACTAAGAGGAGGCATGGGGCAGCTATGAAGATAGCTTGAGCTCAGGACTGGGCACTAAGAAGGAGTGTGAGGCTTAAGCTCAGGACTGCCCATTGTGCACTAAAAAGAGGCATGGGACAGCTATGAGGATAGCGTGAGCTATCTACCCCACACTGGGCACTTGCAGCCTCATTGCATATTGGATAAAGCTGTATTAGTGTACTACCCAGGGCTGTAATTACTTTAATATGCAGAAAGGGACAAACAGGTTCACAATTTTTTTCAATCTATCTTCATGGGAATTGTCATGTAGTGCATGGGCACACAGGGTCCACTAGAGACAGTGGCTTTCCATTCTGTCAGTAAAACGAATTGATGCTTATAATAGTGTACATAATAATAAATATGGACAGAGACTCTCCCAAGACAACCACTTTAATATCTTCCTATACACAGCCCGATCTGATTGTCACATTAGGACTAAGTATATATTATATGGGGACATATAACACCTGTTATTTCTTTTATATCATGCCACTAGTTTTTAGCTTGGAGATACAAATAAGAGATTCTTTTTTTCCTAAAAGTTGACAGTTGTGCACTTTAGTTCGGCACTTTGCTTTAGACCTTACTATAAATAATTCATTCTGCACAAGAAGACCTTGAACTTCAGGAAAGGATCAAACAACCATAGAATAATGGTGGAAATATTGTATGGTTAGGCATATCCATTTCATGGCCCTGTCTGTATTTCTTGTTAAGTGCGACTTTGTCATAGAGCCTCTGCAATGACTATGTGAAATGACATTTTCAAGAGAGACACGGGCTGAGCTCATTTAAAGCTTTTTCTCTTTCCTGTATTAGTGCACATAGCACACGAGGTTGTAACCTGTAAAAGATCTGTGACACTAAGACACATGGCTGGCTTGGGAATAAGCCTCAAGGAATAAAAAATGCTCCAGTAAAAAGCATCTATAAAAACAACTGTTCTCCAGAGTATTTTAGCACTTGTGGATCATTCCTCATGTAAAGTGTTCCATTTACTCTTGCTTTCATCCATTACATTACGTTTGTGAATCTAGTAGTTGTTGAGGACATGCAAAGTCAAGAATTGGAGTGTTTTTTTTTTGTCCTCTATAGGTATGTTCTGGCTTGCATTATGGTGTTACTGGCTTTTTCCAAAACACAAATTGCCCCTGTGGATGCCAATATGCCTATTATTAGGGAATAATAAATATGTGTTTCATAAGAAGCTGAAGACTAAGTGGGACACATTTATTAAGACTGGTGTACCATACGCCCAACTGGTGCAGGGACTGAGAGATGTATGAAGAGGCTTCAGCCTGCTTTGTTTGGCCGCTGTCTTAATTTATTCACTTCATTGTTTACACTCTGTTTCTATGGCCCTTGGGATTATCTGCTCATTTGTCAAGTGATGTAGCTGCCTGCTCTCGGGGAGGGAGGGGCTGGGAGTAGCTCTGAGCTGTTTGTGTCTTTTAAGTAGGGAGTTCGTTACCTCTGTATGTAATGCAAACTGACTCAAATCCAGCTCTGCTACATCAGCTTCACACTGTGGTAATTCATTTACAACCAATCCCCTGCAAGTGAAACCCCGCCCACCTATGTGCCGAGAAAAGCAGAAAGTGAAGAGAGCACAACAGCCTGCAGGTTAGCGAACAAGCGTCATGGGAATACCCCTTTAAGTCCTCATACTTCATGGGGAAACCTCTAAATCCTCATGTAAGATTACATAACATTCCCAAACAAGTGTGCTGTACTGTAAAATTGGTTTTCCCAGCTGACTTCTATTTCGGGTAAACGCTGTTATCCTAGCGATATGGCTGATTGTAACTCACAGCCATCCAGTCACTGGTTTGCAAGAACATTGATGCTAGTCTAGAAACATGTAATAAAGTGGTGTGACTGTTGCGCATGCACACTGCCACCCAATATCAAGTCTATGCAGTTGACAAAGGTAGCTGAGTGCTGTACTTAACTGTCCTCTGAGACAATCCTATTAAGTACCAGATAACCAGCATGCACAGAGGTCCTACCAATAATGTAGCGGATTAAAGGAGTGCTGTAGTTGGTATAGTTGTACTTCCCTTTGTTGTACCTTTTTATAATGTTACTGATCGGGGCCAGTTTTACAGATTTCTTCATTAATCATGCACTGTTATCACTATAACTTGAACATGAAATGACTTGATATTGACAATATCATATATCAGGCACATGGGAAACCACAGGCTGCAGCCCAGGAACCTCCACCTCCTTCCTTCCTCAGATATAACTACGGCTGATGGCTGTCCCCCACAAGCTCAGGATCATTTGGCTGATGTCTGAACTCTGAATAGCTTGTCTGTCAGATCCAGTGATCACTGTATTCTTAGCTGTGTTTTGACCTGTAAGCTGTCATTTTTTAAGTCAGATCTGTCAGACAGTGAGACTAGTGCTAATGTGCTCACACGCTGGGACTGGCGTTTATTGGGTAGAGTATCTACGGCTGCTGACCTCGACTTGAAACTGGTAAAAATTCAGATGGGAGAAAAGATTTATAATTTATTGTGCTCTATTTTATGTGAGGCTTGAAATATTAAACTCATATTTTACCTTTTGTCCCCTTTAAACCAGAAACTCTGGAGCATTCCAGATAAATAATGCATACGATGGTTGTGCAGACTTGACACTGCTGAGAGATGGATACATGATGAGCTAGGGAATAGGAAAGGTTTTTTTATTTTTACAAAACTGTATGCCTGTCCTTTCCTTCTTTTGACTTGATGAAGGCAATTAACCAACTATATGTTCTGCTCTAGGACAATGTCATGTTTCGGCAATGGCCTCTATTAATGAATCATACAGACATAGGAAGGTGCCTAAATCTATAAGGTGCGGCAAATGGTATTCTTCATTCTAGAGTTCCAGCAGCAATGAAGAGCTAGAAGGCCATAAATGAATGTGGGTGCCCGATCCAAAATGATAAAATCAATGTTTGTGTACCAACTTGAAATATATTCTAGGTAAACTGTGGAGAGCTAAAAATTCCACGTTTCTACATATCGATTGATTTCAGGTGATCCTATGATATATTAAATCGACCCTTTTTTTAAAATTTAGTTTACAAATGTAAAAAAAAAAACAAAAACAAAAAAACCCAGAGAGATGCACCAATGGCGACAGAAAGCAAATACAGTGTGTTATACCAAGCTACTGGAACTATAAAAAGTCCTTTACTCAAAGCAG
The DNA here is from genome assembly GCF_031893055.1 of Leptodactylus fuscus. NCBI lineage: Eukaryota > Metazoa > Chordata > Amphibia > Anura > Leptodactylidae > Leptodactylus > Leptodactylus fuscus. The sequence goes on along the minus strand of NC_134267.1, from coordinate 178,886,768 downwards.
TATTCCCTCTGATAGCAGAACACTCAGTTATACCATTATTTTATGGTAAATGGGGCTTGTGCCTGTGGGACTCCTACCGATCCTGGAAATGAAGAAGCTGCAGTGATACGTGTCTTTCACTAGATTTTTTTTCCCTGTACAGTGGCACTCCCAGCCACTCTGTTAAACAGGAATCCACAGTCATACCCATTCAGTGGTGCAGTACTGAGCCCCCTTCTTTCTCAAAGTGAGTAATGGCTGAACTCCCTCTGATCATAAAGTATTGGCATAACCTAGCAACATGCCATCGCCTTTACGAGATGGGTAACTCCTTTACTATATAAAGGACTGCAATTTGCCATGAAATCCAGCATGCAGGATCCTTGTTTCCCTAGTAATTTCTAGGAGGAATATGCAAATCTGTCTCCCAAGATGTAGATAGGGAGACAGTGCCTCTGTTAGGCTGTCCTCTATAGGAAGCACTCTGAACATCACTTTCCCAGAAGCCTTTACTGCATAATGTGGGATTTTTACCAAGTCAGTTTCTCAGCTACGGACGTTCGTTTCGGTCTGGTTGGACCTCGTCAGCGCAGCGTAGAGAGAACTGACTTGGTAGAAGTGAGAGGCTGAGAGACCAGATTATGGGGTTATGGGGAGTGACATTATCCCCATAATCTAGTAATCTCTAGTAAAAGTGACACCCCCAACACATTAGATTTATGCTGCAATATGCCCACGATCTAATGTGTATCTTATTTTTTACATGTTATGTATAGTAGAATAGTGACACTTGTGTCTATTGATTTTTATCTGTTTTATTACTTTATATTACACCAACTTATTCTTTCAGCAATTTGCCTGTTTTCCCTTCTTCTCACTTCCTGTATTTCTCCTCCTCCCCTCTTGCTGAACGGGACACTGAAGCATCACAATACTTATGTAGATCAGATAATATGCACATGCTTGCAGAGAAGGTTATCTCTGTTTTTACATAGAAAGATAGACTTTATCAGCAAACTGCAATTAGCTGAGCTGATTGTCCTGCTGGCACTGAGTAAGTGACGTCACTTGTCCTATCACACAGGTCTGTGGTTACAATGGGAGGAATAAGTTCATACAGCAGGCAAACAAAGCAGCATTTCTAAAGCAATGTATTTAGGAAAAGTCTTCAATTTAAATAAACTATCGGTATAAATAGGATCCTTGAGATGGAACAACCTTTTTAACTCAGTTTGTAAAACTTCTTATACAGAAAATAATGACAATTATACTGAAGAGTTTTTCAGCAGACCTAAGGAATTCTGTTCTGTTTAAGAAAGGATATTTGATTCTCAAGAAGTCCTTGCTGCTTTTGTGACTTTATGACACATTGGTTAATTGATGTTGCTCTTGTATTTTGTGCCACTTGGAGGAAGTTGTTTATCTTGTGACCAGCTCTTTGGTTTGGCGTCTTGTGGTTTAGAATGATAGTTTTACTTGCACAGAAGTTATTCCCGAAACTATATCCATGGAAATTTCATTTGTTTATCTTGTGTGAGCCACACATCCATGGTTAGCTTACCAAATACTTGGAGTCCTATATAAGAATGGTTGCAGTTGCGACACCACAACATCTGTGGAACCACATATCTTCTAGTATCTGTTGGAAACAAGTTTTTTAGGAGTAGAATTTCTACTCTGCACTTCTCAGGAAGATATTTTTAACTTTCTGAATGCCTCCTGTAAACATATAATTTGGTGACATGTAATAACCACATGGTCTTCTACTTTGCATTGCTTCACAGCTATTTTTATTTGGTGTCTAGTTTCTATATAAAGATTTAATTATATCCACACAAGCCATTATTATTCACTTTCAGTAATGCATCTCCACTTTTTATCTCATGTTGTAAATGCTTTACTTTTATTTATCACAGTAAAGTACTTTTCTATTGCTTTGATGTCATGTATAGTTGGGAGTTGTCCGAACCCATCAGATGAACTACTACCAAAGCCATCTGCTTGGAAATGATTAATGTCTTTTTTTATTGGTACATCTCAAATTTTATTTATCGTTGCATCTGCTACATGTTACTTATGGTCCAAATGTAATCATTCTTAGGGTAGTTACAGATTTTTTTTTTTTCTTTGCGTTAGTTCTGTTGACTGCTGTGAACTTTCTTAGCATGTCTAGGAAAATGGCTAAATAATCATCTAGGGAGTTATTAAAAGGGGAAGTTCCATTTATGAATTAAAAAACAAAGCAGTGTATTTCTCAAGGTAAGATAATGATATTGTAAAAGAAATTGTAGTGGTATCATTACATGAAAGTGCCACTTTTCTACTCTAAATATTATCTAAAATACTGGCTACTAGGTTTACTGTAATGCCAACTTGCTGTCCACTGCTTGTTGCCAAGATGAATCTGTCTTTAGTGCCTGAAAATCCAATACAGATTACAGGAAGTAAAGCGAATTCCCTGCCTCTGTATGTATGTGATCTCTGCTAACAAGTAAAGCAGAAAGATGGCCTGTAATTTTATGCAGATATCCAATTGCTCATTTTGTGTTAATTCCTTCAAGGGAGGTGCAATGAGTGAGTCTAAGTGAAGGAAAGGAAGCACCCTCATTTATAGTACTGGCAGACCTTATAACAATTGTAAAAGTCCACAAAAATCTAATTGATGCCACTACAGTGGAGCACTTTGAAAGGCATAAACCATAGTCTGCATAATAAATGTACAGTAATGTTTTTATTGAAATGCTTTAACTTTTTAACTTTATATGACCCATTGAACACTATTGCCCAAGGTGTTGATAATGCTGTAGATACAATGAGCCTCTCCCTTTACTCCATTAGTGCATGAATGATGTCTGTTACTCAAAACAGGTCACCAAATTAACCCTGTATACTGAAGTTGCTGGTTAGGATCCAATCAGGCCAGCTACCCTTCAGCACCCTAGTAGTCTCACTCTCCCTCATTTTTTTCCAAAATATTTGACCACACAGACTGAATACTGTCCCTGGGAGATGTGGAGTGTCTAGCAGACTCACACGGGAGAGGTGAACTTCAGGCATATGTAGAAGAACCTAATTGTCTGTCCATTATGAATTTGGTCACTCCAATATATTCACTTGCCCATGAGGTTTGGTCTCAGGTCAAGAAAATGCATGATGTATCTAACTCCAAATCTATTTGGCTTCTATGGGGTAATCCTCTACCGTGTAAATGATATGCCTTCCAGGACCCTGAAATATGGCAGTCAAGAAGAGTGATCCAGTTGGGCCAGGTGTATGTGGCTGGCATCTGGTTACCTTCCTTGCAATTAAGACACACAGTGCAGGCCTAATCCCAGATTACCAGTTGGTCATGGTGTGTGACTACTTCCTTGTTGTGGAGTTCACCATCCATACACCAGTGGTTAGCACCTCTGATATCTATGGGCTCCTGCTGGCTAAATTCCACAATACTTGACCCCATCTGCATGTGCTAAATGACATTGGTACTTAACCTCTCTGAGCAAGAGTGGGAGGAGGCACTAGAGTCCTACACATTAGTATCCCCAGGCAGTTAATAATGATAATAATAATCTGTCAGAGCTGTAGTCAACCATCAAGCTTATCTCTCTCTCCTCTGCATCTCTACAGTGTGGGATCCTTTTTTTTAGCACCTACTGTGCCAACCTGTGGCCACTTACTGGAGAGAGATGATAGGATTCCTCTGCTCTCTTATGGAGGTTCTAATTAGAGATGAGCGAGTACTATTCGAAACGATAGTTTCGAATAGCACGCTCCTATAGGAATGCCCCCGCCACGCAGGGGGTTAAGCAGCAGGATGCCGGTGCTGGCTGCGTCCATTCATTCCTATGGGAGCATGCTATTCGAAACTACTGTTTCGAATGGTACTCTCTCATCTCTAGTTCTAATCCATTTGCCATTCTGGAATCTGACTGTATAGACATATCCACAGATCTTCCCTAGAGAGGCTCTGTTAATGACTTGCAAGGCCACTGAAGTGGAAGGCCCAGACAGCCCCCACCATATGGCGCTGAAAAAACTGATTAAAGACATTGTCCACAATCGTAAATCCTCAATAAGTTTGGCCAAATTTGGCACCATGGTTTTTGCTCATGAGAAACTGTCCTCTGATCAGCCATATACCTTATACAACAGGTTACCCTATATGAACTTTCCCTTGCGGTGCTGATGAGGTTCTGACTGCATTTTTCTAAAGACCCTATTAGACTGGCCGATTTAACAGGAAATTGTCAGGAATGAACACCTCAAGTACTCGTTCCCCACAATTGGCCTGTCTAATAATGCCGGCAAATACATTAGGTGATTGGCTAATTTCTGCATGTCAAAAAATAATTGTCCAGCAGCAGCCCATAGCCCTGTCTAATAAGTTCTTTGCTGACAATGGACAATAACAGTACCTCACAGGGAAATGATCGCTAAGTTCCCACTTCATGTTCCCTGCATTGGCCTGTGTAATGAAGCCGATGCAGAACAAAAGATGATGAGTCAGCACTTGTTCAGAAATATTGGACCTCTACTGTGATACCTTTGCTTTCAGTTTGTGTATCTGAATCTCTAGATATGCACTGATTTATTTATTTATTTATTTATTTTTTAATTGTATTTATTTTATTGTGATCTGTCCTGTTTTGATTCCTGACTTGTTATATCATACTGATATTCTATGAAAAGCTTGATATTACAGTATAGTACAATCTATATGAAAGAGGCGAGAGACTGAAGGTAGATTCACCATTTGTCCGACTAAACTACAAATATGTAAAAAGGGAGGCCAGGCATCTTTACATTGTGAATTGCACATGTGAGCTCTCATGGGCAGGGTTATATCTCCTTCCATACCAGTTCATCACTTAAAAGGGTTGTCCAGAAGTTACAGATATCTGGCAGGAGACCGGGGAAGGTGAACCCCCCCCCCCCAAAAAAAAAACAAAAAACAAAAAACAAAAAACACCATACTCCTGCGGAAGTCCTCACCACATGTAACTACTAAGGCCCATCAGTGGCCATAACGGTCACAGGAAAAGACAAGAGACGTCACTGAGGATGTATGCGAGTAGTGTCCAGTGTCCTTTCCTGTGACCACTGAGGCCACTGATTGGCAAGGACATCAAAATAAATAATAAGGAGCCAATTATTCATTATTACAATCTCAGGTCTGTACTTTTCTTTTTGTGAAGTCCACCAATCGCCATTCTCGATTTCTTCATTATCTTTGTAAGCATTCTCTAAAAACTTCCAAGGAAAATATATATACATGTCTAGAGGATCCCACATCTGTATGACTCCATAGATTATGTAAACATACAGAGGGCTTTGCTGCTGTTCTCCCTACAAAAGATAGGAGAGAGGGACAGAACAAGTACTTGATTCTCCCATTCTGTGATAGAGCCAGTGTCACAGCATGAACTTTTAGCAGAATGCTTTTCATGTCTGCCATAGGGTTCATTCTCTTCTGTCTGCTCTTTTTGTTTCACTAGAACACGTACTGTACTTGTCCTCATCTGATAAATTTGGAAAACATGCATTTTTATAGGTACTTTCCAAATCTTTGTTAGCAGCAGTATATATCTTTATCAGCTTTGCATAGTAACAGCTGGATATTGTAAGACTGTGATAACTGTACTTGTTTCATCTTGACATTTCCTCTTTGGAGAAACATATCCAAAGCATTTTCACTGAAATTAAAATGATTTTTTCCCAAGATCAAAGTCCCATACCCATGTCTCTTTTTATAACATCGCACTGCCCGCAGGAAGCTTCGGGACTTGTCTGGAACTTTTGTTAGAAGTTTTTCTACAAATGTCACATATTATATTCTCAGCCTGTCTGACAACATCACTAGTACCCACTCAGCTGATAGATTATTTTCTTATACAACCATGGTCTGACCAATTTGGAATAACTGGCACCAGTGTAGCGGTAACTTGATTGATGTGCTAGGTAGAGTTTGTCTGAGTATATTAACGTTGCAAATTTCCATTTTTCACTTCATCTTTTAACATTTTTATCATCTCAAGCATGTACTGGTGAAACTTCCTAAGCTTAATTTACAGTTTTTATGCTCCCTTATGGGAAATGTGTATTTTTTGTTCAAATGTACCAGTCCTTACTTTCACGTATTCAGAATTTATATTCCATTTATTTTCAATTTAAAATTTCGGAGCTAACTTACAACTGAGTGTCAAGGCATAATCTTAGTTGTAGTTAAACCAGTTGGAGTTTTACTGTTTGCCACATTGCTTTACATTCATTTTAAGATATTCATTACACAGCCAAAAAATTGTAATGCAAATAAGTGGTTTTTTTTGGGTTTTGTTTTTTTTCATAGTCATCACTTTTGACTTATCCACAGAATAGGTGAAAAGCGTCCTATCGCTAAGGGTCCCACCTGAGCACTGTACTCAACAAGCTCCATCAGCTCTATAGATGTAATAGATGCATGTGGATCTGCAAAAAAAGATCCTTGTAACCGTAATATATATACAAAATAATTCATGTGTATCAGTATATGACAACTTCAAGATCTAATTTTTTAATGCATTTTTTTAACCACTTCTGGACCACCCATTAGGTTTTTTTGTCCGCATAGTGGCTTCCTTGTTCTGCAAGGATGTACCGATACATCCATGAAATAGGGAGTCAGCTATAACTAAAGCCATTGCTCCCATAGAGAAGGTAGGGAAGGTTTATTACCATCCTTGCCTTCCCGATCATGGTGTCTATGGATGAGCACTGTGAGCAGAAGGAGGGGAGAGGGCGTTCCTCCCCGCTCACACAGTACAGCGTGATAGGTGCTGCTGGGCAGAAGGGCGTCCCTGGCTAACTGTCAGAAATGCCCTTCTGACTGTAAAACGCTATGGTACCGGGACCAATAGTGCTTTACCCGGGGCACAGATCAGGAAAGCCGACAGTACACTGAATTCAGCGCACTGTCAGATTTCCAGCAGTATATAGAACTGCCTGTGCCCAATCTGATGAAAGGTCCTCTTTAAGCCCTCATGTGGCTCTATGAATGGAAAAATAAAAAAGTTATGAGAGTTGTAAGGTGGACATTCAAAAAAAAAAAAAAAGGTTGAAAAATGCCTTCAGCAGGAGGGGGTTAACAATGCTTTGTCATTGGTGACAGTTTTCATATGACCAGATTTGGGCTTAACCGACACCGAACCAGTTGAACAAATTTTGTGAGCAGTTTGCTAACTGTGGCATAGGAGATGGGTGGTCTCGAAGGGTTTCTTGCATTGAAGTCTGCTGCAGTGACCCGGGAACTTCATTCATCAGACATCAACACAATGTCTGTCCGCTCCTTGTCGGTTATCCTTTGCGACTTGTCAATGGCTGTAACAAAAAGAAACGTGTCAATAACTTGATAATGAATAAAGCTACATTAAAAATGAGCATTGTTTTTCTTGTGCAATTCTCCATGTATTTGATGTGTCACATGACCCCCTTCCCATTGAAAAAAGTAAAGTTGAATCCAAAATGGCAGCTTTGCGGATGGCGTCATCTGTCCTCAAATGTGTCCCCCCTGCCACGTACTAATATGTCACAAACGGTGAGGTGATATAAACAACCCCTTACATTTTATCTGGGTGTATTCATACTTATAGGCTACCCTGTACAATGTACAGAACCATCTGCTGCCTGCTCCTTACACTGTATAGTGCTGGGCCCAACAGCAATCCCAAACAGCTAGGCCATCAAAAAATCTTGTAAAACCTGGCAGTCTTGGAATAAGGCAATTTTTTACTGAACTACAGAATAGGCTGGAGAGTAAGAAGGGAGCAAACCACTTTACTCTTACTACTACAGTTACAAAGTTATTACGATTGAAAAAATACATATGTCTATCAAAAACATTTATAAACCTTTAGGTTTTTGCATACAGTATATATGCAGTTTTTGCATACTGTATATATACTGTATATAAGCAGTATACTTCTTTAAAGCTATGTTCAGAAGCTTTGTGATAACAATTTGCTTTCTGTTACAGTAGATTAATAAATTACAATTCTGTATTGTACCAATTACATTGAGACGCGCACGTATATTTTATGTCATTTTCCTAATGATGGTGCCAAATTTTAAGCTCCTCGGATTTCTTTTTTAAGCCAGGCATAAGTACCTCCATCCCTTCAGTTTTTCCACTGCCATACCACTGAGAAAAACCAGTGCCTTAGATGTGACTCACAGCCGTAGGTGTTACATTTAATTAAGATTCATTTTATGCTCCGATTCCTTCTGCTCTCTTGGTCTCTGCACATACCAGTCTCCTGCAACCAACATCAACCATCAAACAGTAGGAGGATTGTTATGTGGAACAAAATCAGAAAAAGAAGTCTGATGCAGCACACATAGGAATAATCTTTGGATGGGGAAGACAGATGAGCATTCAGCCCTAAATTTCCATTTCTAAATTGCTTAGTGATGTCAGCTATGATTTCATTGCATGGTGGAACTGTGACTCTTCTTCAGTTTCCACAGTTTAAAAAGAAAACAACAACTTTCCATGGCAGATAAAATGCAAAAAGTTCTTGGTGGTCTCAGGAACAAGTTCTCAACAGATGCCAACTTCCGCTATGCTTTGCTTGTCCCATAAGAGTTCCATCATAGACCAAGCTTTGCCGTTATTTTATTAAATCCTCTTGAGATTCTCTGGATCCTCAGAAGAGAGATGAAGTCTAGACAGCATTGACTCATAATTGCATCTACCAGCAGACAGTCTGTCCAGAGACTGATACTCCATATGTGATATGTAATTCTTTCTGCTTTTTGAAAATTGAAGATTCAAGAAGGAAGAATCGTCTGTTATGGTATTGATTGTGGAAATGATTTGTGAGTGTAGTAATGCAGCAATGCAATGTAACGTTGTGTGTGTTTGACTTCTCATATATTTTATGTTGGCTTGGTACTCAAAATGAAGTAAATAAAAGACATTTTAGTCCTACAGCTCATACCCTTAGCACTGAGAATGACAGTCATGGAAAACCCTCACCATAACAATATTTGTATAAAATTACTTTTATAAAATCAAAACATATTGGCAAAAGGGAACAGATGTGTCTATCCTTACCCCACTTACCATGAATTTAGATAAGGACTCCAATTTTTCATTAAGGCTAAGGGGGCGTTCATACTACTGTCGGTGTCCGACAACTAGTGTCCGCTGCTAATGTCCGTGTAAACTCGTGTCAGAATCAGCGCTTCAAAAGAGAATCCCATTGACTTCAATGGGTTCCGTTTAACACGCATAACACATTGAAATCAATGGGATAAAAAGCCTCCCATTGATTTCAGTATAAGATGGGACCCATTGAAGTCAATGGGATTCAGATTTGAAGCGCTGAATCTGACATGTGTCAGAATCAACGCCACGTTACATTGAGTGCACGGGCGCTCTGATCAAAAAACAGATACTGGGTAATTTTTTGTCAGTGACCAGAATTGTTATACCTCTTCACTGGAGATCAAGGGAGGCGCCTTCTCTCTGGGTTGCTGAGCTCTGTCATATTCTGGGAATGAAGGAATAGTTTGTAGAAGAACATCTTTGCACCTTTTGCTTTTTTTAGATCTGGTATTCTTGGCTGCTCTTTATGGTTCTTAGCTTTCGCTACCTTTCTACTTGACTTGTATTATGTTTGCTGTGTATGAGATTACTATTCAGGGTGCATTCATTCTTTCCTTACATGTTTAAGGCTAAGTTCACACAGAGTTTTTTGCAGATGGATTTTCAGGTAGAATCTGCTTCCAAAAAAGCATCCCAACACTCCCATTTATTTTAATGGGAGACTGAAGCAAATTTTTTCCTCTAGCTGATTTTTCTGATGGTAAAAAGAAATATTATGACCTACTGTAGCTTCAGGCTGATTCTGCCTTGCACACGCTATTAAGGCTGGGTTCACATCTGTGCTGGGCGCCAGGGGACCCGAATAACAGAGAGCCCAACTGTCGAAACAGTGATTACGTTTGGACCCCATAGACTGTAATGGGGTCTGCCTGGTGTCCGTTGAGTGTCTGTTTATACTCTCTGCTGGTTTCTGTGGCAAAGTCTCCAATGAAAATGTTGCTGCAGATTCCGTGGCTGATCCTGCCATGGAGTCTACGTCTCGAGACTCACTTCTGCATAGGTCCATTCCTCTGAGCCTAATCAGCAGCGGAAAGCCGAGACGGAATGCCATTGCCCTGCGTTAGCATCCAGTCGTGGCTGACCGCAAGTGAAAAATACTACTGGCAGAAAATGTGGAGGAGTTCCTCTTCATTTTCCGCTGTGTGAATATGCCCTAAAATTGCTTCCCCTACACCACCTGGCCCTATGCAAGTGATTCGTGCCTTGCTTTAATAATGAGTATGAGACCTTATTCCTTCAAGAACTCATCATTGGAGCTATTTTTATAAAATACTGCCCCATGTTATCATCATAGTATACCCATCCAATTAAGATATCAACATTTAAGTGTTTTTGTTATTGAAACTAGAATACATAAGTTCTAATGATGTCATCTTATTTTAACAGTATCCTATTTTATCAATGTTGGCTATTGTTGTTGTTTTATAGTGTATTCTTTTCTTATGACATTTCCATTTTTATTTTGCTGTTATTTTACTAATTGTAAAGGATGTGTCATTACTGCAAGCAGATTTGTAGTCTTCCTTTTATTTGTTAGCCCTTGATTTAAGGTTTAGGATTCTTGCAGCAGATTGCTGGGCTGATAACATATTTTCTGCTAGCACATTTTGGACACCACACATTTGACACTATTTCTGGCTCATTTGCCTGAGTAATTATAGGATTTTAGTCATCAGTCATATCTGTAGGGCTGCTTCACCTTCTGTAACTTTCACACAATTTAATATTGTACTTCCTATGTCTTTTGCATCTTTTTTAAAGCGTACGTTTGCCTTTGATCACAATAGAGTAATTTACACGTAGACCATTCAAGTGGGAAATGAGATTGACAGCTCTAGTTACAATTGGTGTTCCTAGTGAAATGAAATTCTGCCACGTATAACAACTTGTACAATGCAATCATCAGTGAAACTGGAGCTTCAGCCCATAGTACAAGAGTGTGAAATAAGTCACAATGCTGTATCTGAATAAATAAGGGTTATGGGGATATCGTCACTCCTTAGGGAGAATCCACCATGTAGGTGTGTGGAGTCTTATTAAGCCATATGCGTTCCACTGAGGGATCATGGGAAGAATATGCAAATCTGTCTTCCATGATGTAAATAGGAAGACAAGAAGTCAGGAAGTCTTCCTATTTAGATTATAGAAGACAGATTTGCATATTCTGAATAAATAGGCATTGTCCTGTCAACATATGCTGCATAAACAAGTAGTGTAGGCAATTATATAGTATGGGCAAGACTTTCTTCTCTTACTAGGCTGTTTCTCTGCTTTTTGTCCCTCTGCTAAACTACCTTTTAGGCTGAGACCCTAAGTTGTGGAAAAGCATCATTTTTTGTTGCAAATTATGTTGTGCTTTTTTGAGCCAAAGCCAAGCATGTCTATAAAAGGAATATATAGGAAGCTCTTAGATTTCTACCTTCTGCTCAATCCACTTCTGACTTTGGGTCAAAAAAAAAAAATGCAGGAAAATCTACAAGGGCTATAGCCTTACTCTACTACAAAAGTTCCAGTGCAATACAGGTACAGTGCACATTTCATAAACTTAACAGACATACATAGTGATTGTTAGGAGCTGACGCATCAGTGGGAGATAAAGGGGGGAGGAAAGAGGGTTCTGAATCACGCTCCTACCTGGCACTGCCCTTCTGACATTACAGAGCCTTAATAGCACATAAGGCACCAAAATTAACTGCACTTGGTGCTCAGGAAAAGCAGGGGCTAGAGAAAATTCCAACTGTACTGGAATCAGCAGTGCAGTGCTAAGAACTTGAATTTGTGGAGGTGGTGAAAGGTTCTCTTTAATTCATTTGTACTCTTGTTTTTCAGTGTCTTTATTATGTATGACCGTGTGTATTCACTTATACATAATTGTATTACATAATATTGACACTCACAAGAGAGACTTGTATATATGACCTTATGTATTCACTTATATCTTATTTTCTCTAAAGTTTTTTTTACAGAATAGAAATATTGTCAAATTGCTTTTTTTTAAAAAAAAAAATGACACGTTTCCTGACAAATTTTTGGATTTTGACATTTATTTCAATGTGTCTTGACCCAGTAGGAAGAGAGAGATTTTGACCCTGATGTTTAGAAAACTGGTGAGAACACATCTGGAATATTGTGACCAGTTCTGAAAACCTCTCCTACAAGAAGACATAAATAAAATAGATGCAATGATGGGCTACAAAAATCGTGGAGATCTAAAGCCTAAAACATATCAGGAGAGGCTGAAAGAACTCAAAGGGCTTTACGACCCGAAATTGATTTTTGTTACTGATCAGCTGTTGCAACCGGCTCCAGAAAAATCATTAATCTGTATAGTCTTGGGGAATGGGGACCATGATTGAAATCTTTAATACCTTCCTAACATCCGTTGTACTATTATAGCAGATGTGGGTCTCTGTTGTATTATACAGTGGAGACCTGGTGGTAATACCTATGATTGGAGCCCATTCTGATTCTGGATATTTAACCTTTTGTACTGGCCCCTAAAGTTAGAAAAGGACTTACCTTTGTTCCGTGCTTCTTCCATTTGTTCTTCCATTACAGCTCCCATGCAATGAGATTGCAAGCTCTGTCCAGTCTTCACTATATGCCTATTATATATTGATAAACTCATAGACTGCAATACAAGATCACAGGTTCAATCGCACCCCTTTTCTTAAAACTGAAAGATACATTAACAAAGATAACCATAAACAATTATGCATACCCATGTCCAAAAACACCTGGATCTACAAACTTAGAAAAATATTTTTCCCATGTGCCAAACGCCATAGTGAAATAAAAAGCAAAATGACCGATATTGTTTTCACCATTTTGCCTCCCATAAAGTTAAATAGAAAGTTATCAAACAGACAGACATTAACCAAAATGGTATTAATTAAAAGTATATCTAGGCCTGAAAGAAAAGATACCTTATGCATCTTCATACATGGAAACATAAAAAAAAGTTACGGGTGTCAGACTATACCGACTTTGAGAATTTTAGATTTTATTTTTTTAAGGGGTTAAAAAAAAATTGGAATCCCCAGAATCATACCAACACACAGAATACAGATGACATGTAATTGTAGCTGACATTGAATGTTATAAAATGATCTAAAAAAAAAAAGACAAACAAGCACAGTTTTTCAATATTTCCACCCCATTCTGAATTGTTTCCAGCTTCCAGAACATCATACTATTAAATGATACCATTATCAAGTACAATGTGTCCAACAAAAATGAAGCCTTAGTACAGCTCTGTGAATGGAAAAGTATAAAAGTTATGGCTTTTGGAAAATGAGGAGACAAAATTGTAGCTTGATAAATGCCTGCTGTGGGAAGGGGTTAAGTTATTTCTCTAGCCCTCACCGTCCCTGAACCACAAGCAGAGTTAGTTTTGATGCTTGATGTTCTATTTAAGCTCTGTAATGTCAGAAAGGTGGTGTCAGGCAGAGGGCGTGATTCAGAGCTCTAATCAGAGGCACCCAGTGTCAGAGCTCAGAATCACACCCCTTGTCTGCTCCTGCCTGACACCGCCCTCCTGACAGTACAGAGTCTAAATAGAATATCAGGCACCAAAACTAATTGCATTGATTGCTTGGGTATGGTGAGGGCTAGAGAAAAAATCCCAATGGCGCCACACGCAGTGCAGCTGAGTCTATTAGCATATGCTATGAACTAGAGTTGGTGGAGGTTTTGAAAGATCCTCTTTAAGGATTCAGTAATGACTGGGTCTATTTTGCAGGAATGGTGCATAGCATATGTGGTGCCAATATTCAAAAAGGGTCTAAAAGTTACTTTCAGCTTGGTCACTGATCATGGGCATAACCACCAGATCTTTGTTGTACATTTAAATACCCCACATGCACTGTAATAGTATGGTGGATGTCAGGAAGGGGTTAATATAGGAAAAAGAGGGTTATTAATGGTACACATTCAAATTGGGTCACAGCCAACAGTGGGGTGTGACATGGGACAGTACTGCATTCTCCTCTTTTTAGTATTTTTATTAATAATCTGGTAGAGGGTCTACAGAATAGAATCTTAATTTTTGCAGATTATACTTATCTCTCATGTGATTTACGGTCCATGGTCATGTGATGAGCACACAGATGCCGCTCGTTCTAGTCACAGCACAGTAATCAGACTGCCTGGTAATCAGCTGTGCACCTGTGTGCTCATCACATGACCATGGACCGTAAATCACATGACCATGGTCAGAGTTTTATCCTCTAGAAGTAACAGAATGAATGGCAGCAAGCAGAGATCTAGAAAACTGTGAGGAACTGATACAGAAAGTATATTGGAAAATTGTATATCTTTTTATTGTACATTTGTTTGTCAATATTGGTCTGAAAGTGGCCAACCCCTTTAATGATAGGATCCCTTTAAGTTGTGATTGAGTAAAAACGAGCTATATCTTTCTATCAGCAGAATACACCAAACAACCTTAATGGCTGGACTATTAACTATTAGTAATAATAGATAGGCTAGGTTCACAATCGTGCTGGCCTGTCCGTTGTTCTGGTCAGTCCGAGAACCAGAACAATGGATAGGCAACGCGCTACAACAATGGTCACATACGAAGCCTGACGAACCCCATTACCTATAACTGGATCCATCGAGTGTCTGATACTGCCAGATGAAAAAGACGGACTTGCAAGACTTTTTTGCGCAGTAATTTTGGACGCACACTGCTACAGAGACTCAAATGCAGATGTGAACATCGTCTTACTGTGTGTAGAGAATTTTCCTGTTCAGTTTCTTTTTTTTTTTTTTTTGTAACTGGAGATATTACTCAATTTCAGCATTCTGTCAGGGAGAGACAACTTTCACTGTGTCTGGTACTTGCATGAATTTGTAATGGAAATTTATGCGGATTAAAAAGTTCCGCACACCTTTCTTTAAAGCCTGGGGTTCCTAATTATAAAAAAACAATATGTATTAAAATAAGTAGCATTGTAACATGACCTGGCATGATTCCCTTCTGTTCATATTAACTACATGTACCATAAAAAGAAGCCTGTATAATGAGGCAGCTATTGTCTGCCTATATCTAGTGTATGAGATTACTGCAGTTCTCTGTACTCATGAATACTTGTCTGAAATATGAAACAGGATGATGGATTTCCAGCAGTGTGTGCAGATACAGTAGGACTCAGTGATAGGAGTAAAGGGCATATCAAGCAGGCAGATGGTCCATTTAGGTCTACTGTACAAGTGCGTGGGTGGTATATTCAAGGTCTCAGCTCTGTTACATAGGCCACCAGCAGTGACACAAATTGCAGTAAAACAGGGCAGTCAATTACCGAGCTACGAGACTGGGAACAGTTTGCTTCAGAAAGATATTGCCTCAGAGGGAGTAAATACAAGACTGTCATGATCGTACACTATTCAATTTGTACAATATCTTGCTGCATGATTATAAACCTCCCGCTGATCACCAGTATGGCTATTGTGGCTTACAATTCCTTTGTTACTTGCAAGTCATCTGGTAAATTTTACAATTTGTTTATAAATGCCTCAGATAAGCCAAAATATGAATGAAGACATCAAAGGGATTATAAAGGGGATTGTGGTCAGAAACAATTATGGCCTTATTGATGGGCGTCCATCTGTTAGGATCCCTACTGATATCCAAATCCCTCATTGTCTCTACCACTCCATTCAAAGTCTTTGGCACTGGAGGAAATGGTAATAATGCATCGGTCAATCAGCACTGGTTGGACCCCGCAAATTCAGTCAATAGCTGATGTTTTCTTCTGACTGGAATACCTCTTTTATAATACATATTCTTATGAAGCTAAATGTGTCTACAGTCTGTAATAATGTTTTGGTTCAACCACTCATGTCATCTTCATCTTTTTTGTTAAAATGCACCTCTGCTTCCAAAAACCGTAACTTTTTCTGTTTCTTCAGAGAGCCAAAAAAGGTGTTTTTGTTTTTTTTTTTGGTGAGGCAAACTGGACTTTGTAATGGTTTCATTTAATATTCCATATGATGCATTAGGAAGTTGGAAAAAAATTAAGAATTAGAATTGGAGAAAAACTTTTCTTATGGGTTTTGTTTTTACATTTATTCAGTAGGCAGCAAACATTACATGTCACCTATATTCTATGGGTTGGCACAGTTATGGCAATATCAAATTTATATAGTTTTGATTATGTATTTACAGCTTGAAAACGTTGAAAAAAAAAATTCTTGAAGTTTACAAATTCTGCCATATTTCCATATATTGGGCTATTTGAAAAAAAACCTTGGGAAAAATTTATTAAGACTGGCGTATCATATTCACACTACTGATACGCTGCCTGATTCTGAACGTTAAAACACGTTCAGAATCAGCGCGTATAAAGCAGATCCCATTCATTTCAATGGGAGCCGGCATACGAGCGCTCCCCATTGAAATGAATGGGCTGCTTTTTTCACTAAGAGCGCTCCCATTGAAGTGAATGGGATGTGCTCTCGTGTACGGCTCGGCATGAGCAGAGCTAGCCGTACACGCGAGCACATCCCATTCACTTCAATGGGACTGCTCGTAATGAAAAAAGCAGCCCATTCATTTCAATGGGGAGCGCTTGTATGCCGGCTCCCATAGAAATGAATGGGATCTGCTTTATACGCACTGATTCTGAACGTGTTTTATCGTTCAGAATCAGGCAGCGTATCAGTAGTGTGAACTTACCCTTAAGCAGTTCAGGACCATGAAATTTTTCATTTATGTTTTTATCTTATACTTCCTTTCTTACAACACTGTTTTATTTTTCCATTCACAGGGGAGTGTGATGGCTTATTTTTTTGTGGGACAAATTTTACTTTTTAATAGCATCATTTACTATTCATTACATATATTATGCAGGTCACTTCCATCACAGCAATATGAAATTTATACACTTTTTGTTATGTTTTACTAACTTTAAACAAATTAAAGAATTAAAAAAAAATCTAAAATTTTGTTGCATCATCATATTGTGATGCTGCCACTGTTATATTTCTGTGTACAAAACTGTGCAAGGTGTCTTTTTTGCAAGACAAGATGTAGTTTTTATTGGTACCATTTTGGACAATGTGTGAACACTTTTTGTTAGACCTCTGGTTTATCTCTGTATGGCATAAGATTTCATATAGAGATTTTTTCTGCAGGGTTCAGAATGAATCATATGAAAAAATGTCTTTCCCATTAGGCTTCATTTGTATGGTGACTTTCTCACCTAGAATTAATTATTTTGGTGGCAAGTATCTACATACAGTCATGTCCTTTCTTACCTTTCCTTTTGGTTGAACATGTGTACTTTGGTTGAATATGTGTATTTCTAGATAACCAGCAGTGGCGTAACTACCGCCATAGCAGCAGAGGCAGCTGCCACAGGGCCCGGGACATTAGGGGCCTGGTGACAGCCGCTACCGCTGCTATCATTATACTCAGGGGTCTTTTCGGACCCCCAAGTATAATGATTGGCGACTGGGAGAGGTAAGAAACATAAAAAACACTGTTACTTACCTCTCCACGATCTTGCCAGGCCTCCTTCCTTGTTGTCTGATATCACATGAACCCACCCTGCGTCCCGGGTCATGTGACGTCCGACGTCATTGCAGAAGGACGGCAACGGAGGCTGACAGCGTAGGAGCCGGGGGATAGGTAAGAAACAGCAGTTTTTTATGTTTTTATAACCCCGGGTCTCCGATTATTATACTCTGGGATCTGAAAAGACCCCAGAGTATAATAATTGTTTATGGGTGTCCACAGTGGGACATAATACTGTGTGCAGGGGCCACTATGGGGTATAATACTGTGTTCAGGGGCCACTATTGGGATAATACTGTGTGCAGGGGCCACTATGGGTGATAATAGAACGTGCAGGAATGCGTAGGAGGGGGACGGTGGAGGTCTGAGTTGTCCGTGTGTGTGTGGGGGGGGGGGCGCATGTCAAAAGTTCGCCATGGGGCCCCGCCATTCCTAGTTACGCCACTGATAACCAGCTTTTGCAAACATGATTCTTCTGTCACATAGTGTCTATTCCAGTGCATGTGTTATATATTCCAGTCTGGTAAGGGTTTTGTTAACATGACAAGATATTTTACTGAATTGGTTTCATAAAAACTTATAGGTCCCAACCAGTTTAAGGCTATGGTACGGTTTTGACACATCTATACATGCAGTAGCTGGTGGAGCTTTTTTTCTGCTTCTCTGGAGTAAGGAGTCACACAGGCTCTGTGCACTATCCTACAGGCTGCATGCATGTGGTTCTGTGCGTCACATGCTACCATTAGACATACTGTAACTGTACCTAGAGGCACTTGATCCCAGATACTCACACTATTATTGTTAGGAACCAAATACAGTGTAGAATGGATAATTAGTCCCCTGCACACTGAGTCAAAACAGCAGTGAGCATCCAACGCCCTCCAAACCGGAGTAGAACCAGGCCCCAGAGGTCTTCAACAGAGCTTCTGATGGTGGAGATGGACTGGTAAATTCTGGGGCCCAGAACCGCAGCCATTTAGAGGGTGTCACACAAACAGGTCACCCCAAGCTATAGCAGCACCCAGAAACCCAAAAAACCACTAACCTAGATGGATGAAGAAACAGATGAAGCTGGTCAGTGGAGTTGAGTACAGTAACAGGAGATTGCAAGGAGATGGCGGAAGCACCACAGAGTAGTCGTACAAGCCGAGTGGGTAGCCAGGAGGTCACGCAGTTTCCAGGCAGGAGACAGGACGTAGTTAAACAAGCCAGGTCATACACTGGAGGTCATGTGGTACAGAAGGATGAAGCAAACGGGTAATCAGGCAAGCCAGGTCATACACATGAAATCACGAGGTGCAGAGTCTCAGGTCCAGGAGAGGTGGTCTTCAGGCAAGCCGGGTTATACACAAGAGGCAAATAGCAGACACACAGTAGGAGGATAGGAAACCAGGTCAGGGGCAAACTGGAACGCAGAATACAGCTGATGCCATCAAATCTGAATAACCAGCGGCTAGAGCTAGAGTAAAGCTTAAATAGCCTGTGGAAGTCCGGGTTCTGGTCCCAGGAGGAGACTAGCAATCTCCACAGACTATTGCGAAGGTTTCGGTCCTCCCCCTGAAGGACCCGTAAGCGCCGAACCCGGTGCTAATAAAGGATCAGGCCGGCAGCCTCCGTACATCGCAGCAGAGGCCCTGGTCCTTCTCCTAACAATTAAACTTATACAATCAAGGAAATATATGTTATTTACTGAGGCCTAGCTAAAGATTAAGACCTGTATTCAATGGTATAAGAAGCTGTTCCAAGGAATAGTAACACATATTTCCAATAATTCCACAGCAAGGGCAATATTAAGCATGCTGAATGCTGATACATTGCTGTGCTTTTTGGAGATAACTAGACAACTCCGTAATACATTTACTAAAATATTTAAGTGAGCTCGTGAAGGTGAGCTAAATAAGCATTAAACGGACTAATTAAACTTTAGCATTTTAATGCATTTATACAGTTTCAGGTTTATGTCTCATAATTGAGGTAGCTGGAAAAAAATTGTTCTCCTGATAAGAGGAAATAATTATAAAAGACGTTAAAGCGTCTGCACGGTAAGAATAATATATGCATGCTACTAAAAGTGAACTGTTTTTACTAAACTACATTTCCCTTTCCACTTAATTAATAGCATATAAATAAAGACTTTTAAAGTATACCGAATGAGTAAAATATTTCACGAGCTTTTGGAAGTTGGAATGTAGGAAATGGGCTGTCAGCAATTTTGCTGATTTGTGTTTGCAGAGCGGAGACTGAAGTTAATCAGCAGATTTAGCTCTTAAACAAGAATCCTCCTCTCTTAAGGGTTTATTGCACAGGAAATTCAGCAGCAAGGATCTTTGGGATGGATTATTAGGCTAATGTGCTGTTGACTTCATGTACAACTCTGAACTTCAAATACCCTTGTAAAGCTTTTCAGCGCTCCGTGTAACTATACTGCGTACTGAAACGAGTGGTGTGAGGCCTCATCTATGCTTAAAGTTGTTTTACTAATTAACCTTAATTGGAAATCAATGGCCTATTTCAATCCGTTCTTCTGCAGATTAGTAAGACAACAACATGAGAATGACTTGTTTCATTAAGACTGCATCAATTTTTTATTTTTTGAAATGTATTACAGATGACTTAGAAAAAGTAATGGTTGTAGAGGCAAACTGTAACCTTATGAAACATATGAAAGGCAAACTTAAAACCTATTGATAGTTAATAGATGATTGATTGTAATTAGAGATGAGCGAGTAGTATTCGATTGAATACCTCCCAGCCATAGGTATGCATGTAAGCGGCTGAACACCAAGGGGTTAAGCGCATAGAATATTCAATGCCTTTAACCCCTTGGTGTTCGGCCGCTTACACGCATACCTATGGCAGGGAGGTATTCGATTGAATACTACTTGCTCATCTCTAATTGTAATGATTACTATGGATGATCTATCCTTTCTCTTGTTCAATTTAGGGTCACAAAAACTTTGTTACTGTCATTTTAGGTGATATTTCAGAATACACATAATGTGTATACATAAATAATAGCATTATATATATTTCTGAGAATTATATAACTTGTATCCTCCATTTATGAACTGTTTTCTCCTCTGCTGGCTCTGTTGAAAATTTTCTAGTGGGTAGAGATGATGTCTGTCACATGCAGCACATACACAAAATAGCGGATCCTACTCCCCTGCTTTTACCTCCCAAACACACAGCATGGAGGGATATTATACAGAATTAATGAGCATACTCTCCATAGACTTCTGTGGGCATCAGTTGTAACCTGATCTATCAGTGAGTTACTATTATGTCTTTATCTCTCCCTCTCTTGAGATAGATGTTATCACTAAATTGAGAGTAATTATTAAAGAAGTCAGGGGGACAAGACGTGGCAGCTTGTAAGAAGAGAAAAAACATTCTCTGTAATAAGATATATTAAAATGTTCTGTAATATTGCTTATAATGTGCAAAAATTGTTCTTATGGGGGGGGGGGGCACACGGTGGCTCAGTGGTTAGCACTGCAGCCTTGCAGCACTGGAGTCCTGGTGTTCAAATCCTGCCAAGGGCATAAAACCATCTGCAAGGAGTTTGTATGTTCTCCCAGTGTCTGCATGGATTTCCATCCCATATTCCAAAAAAGACATACTGATAGAGAAAAATGTACATTGTGAGCTCTACGTGGGGCTCACAATCTACATTTAAAAAAGAAAAAAAAATATAAATTGTTCTTATGAAGCGAACTGTTTAAAGGGGCTCTATGATTGACAAACCGTGTTTTGAGCTAATCGTATGCCTGAATAGCCTTTAAGAATGCTGTTCAAGTGCTGCCCCCAGTCTTTCTAAAGCCCCCACCGTTTTTCTTATAAGTCGGTAAACCGATATGCTAATGATGCTCACCGAGCACCCTGGATGCTCCCCAGGGCCAGCGAGCACCCCCCTGCATAATACCTACTTCACATCCCTCTGTGGCTTATCTTCCATTATGCCCTCCACACTTGCTGTAACTGCCTCCATCCTCTGTAGTCTCGCTCCTGCACTTCAAATCCTGTGCATGCGCAATAACGCTCCGTTCTGAGCACTACTGCACATGCCCGAGCACCATTTTTTTGTAGCTCACTATAGAACAGCATACTGAGCAGTTTGCTGAGTTCTATAGGTAGCTACGAGAAACTGGTGCTAGGGCATTTCCTCCTGTGCTTTGTCAAACATCTTTTACTATTGTCCAAAACACTTAGGGTTAGTTCAAGCTCCTCAAATCTACTCAAAATCTGCCTCTAATTGCAATCAGTGGGAGACCGAGACCACACAGGATGCTACAAAAATAAGTATACCGCTTGATCCTGCCGCTGGTGTTGCTGCTGATGCAGCCGCAGTTCCCACAGCACACTCTGATGAGTAGTCCCATTCACCTGAGGCTAATGAGTGAGTAAAAGTCACAGCGGAACGGCCTGAGCGGAAAATGTGATTTTTCTTTCAGGGTGTATATGAAGGTATATTCACATGGTTAGGTATATTGCATTGCTTTGCCAAGATTTTCACAAAATGCCCATCAAATGTCATAAGTAGATTTTTATCTCCTGGTAGTAAACAGTTAAGGCTCGTATTAAAGTAAAGATATTCAAAACCATTTATGCAGGAAGTAAACTTGAAAATTGTGTGAATTTTCACTATTCAAAGATTAACCCTTGTGTACTGCAACAGTAATACTCCTTTAAGATGAGACACTAAATGTTCTCCTTGTTGCCTAGAAGGATGAGGTATGAGATTATTTCAAATGCAAAGCGCAAACTAAACCGTACAAAATCAATGTGGTACATTTCACGTGATAGCAAAGTGAATGATATTATAGAGTGAATGTAGGTTTATTGATCAATTCCAATAATCAATAGGTACAATAAACGTCATTTACAACTCAGACTATGAATACATTATTGTTAAATGTCTTCTAGGCAATATTTATTAAAGCTAATTTATGTAAGGAAGGGAAGTATATAAACCATTTGCTCATATGTGGGGGTTTTTATAACACATTTTTCTTACACATACAGTACAGACCAAAAGTTTGGACTCACCTTCTCATTCAAAGAGTTTTCTGTATTTTCATGACTATGAAAATTTTAGATTCACACTGAAGGCATCAAAACTATGAATTATCACATGTGGTATTATATACTTAACAAAAAAGTGTGAAACAACTGAAAAAATGTCTTATATTCTAGGTTCTTCAAAGTAGCCACCTTTTGCTTCAATTACTGGTTTTCACTTCACATCTGTGCCCTGTCAGGTTTAATGGACCCCACTCCAGACTTCTCTCAGCTTTCTCTTGTGACTTAGTATGCCTAGGTTACACCTTTCTATTGACCTGTGGAAGTCCCAGTGCTTGGATCAGCACCTATCTTGCAGTTATTACTCATACAGTGGATAAGTCATTATTGCTTGTTTATGGAATAACAGGGACTTCTGTTATATGCAATGTTCCCCATGTGCAAATTTTGTGCAATTCTGTAAAATCCCTTTAAGTTTGATCACAAGATCTAAATGGGGCATCTCTCTCATGTAATACACCATTCATTGACTACAGAAGCCAGGTTTTATTTAAAACTATTCATGTTGTTGAAGAAAACCATAGCCCACAAAATATTTCACTAGCAGCAGCAATTGCATGGGAAATGTGGACCTTGTAGGCTGTCCCAACTACATCTGCATGGACCTTGTAGACTGTCCCAACACCTCTATTGACCTTGTAGGCTTTTCCAAAGACAACTACATGGACCTTGGAAGCTGTCCCAACAACATCTGAATGGGTCTTGTGGGCAATACCAACAACATGTGCACAGACATCGTTTACGATCCCAACATCTTCATGGACATTGTAGGCTGTCCAAAAAACGTCTGCATGGACATTGTAGGCTTTCCCAATAACATCTGCCTGGACATTGTAGGCTTTCTGACCATGTCTTTTAGGCTGTCCCTGTGATTTCATGAGTTTCTTTCCATACTCCAAAAACATAAATAGAAGTTAATTGACTTTTTGTGAAGAAATTGACCCAAGTGTTTGTGAGTGATAAAGAATTTAGCCGCACTGGGGACGGAAAGTGATCAGAGTGATGGCAATCTCTGGACACTTCTTGAATATGTTGGCAGATATCTTATAAGCTAAAGGAAAGAGAGAAAATATATTACAGTAGCACTTCATGTGAATATGCATCCACATAATATCTTAGAGGCCTGAGACTACCAGAATGAGAGCTGGGAAGGGACTTGAGTGTGGACTGAATTTGTCCTGATACAACAAACCCTTTAAATTTAGCTGCCGAAATGCATGGATGAAGAGACTGTTTAATTTAAAGGGAGTCTGTCACCAGAACCCAGCATATGAAGCCAACTGCAGATAGATCGTTTATAGAGATGAGCGAGTACTGTTCGGATCAGCTGATCCGAACAGCACGCTCCATAGAAATGAATGGATGCACCTGGTACTTCTGCTTTGACGGCGGCCGGCCGCTTAACCCCCCGCGTGCTGGCTATGTCCATTCATTTCTATGCGAGCGTGTTGTTCGGATCGGCTGATCCGAACAGTACTCGCTCATCTCTAATCGTTTAGGGTCATCTGAATCAAACAGTGTTTTCCCTTTATAAATTGATGCCTCTGTTCCACGATATTGATGTTTTTGTCAATATCCAAAGGAGCTCTGTGGAACAACCAGGACATTTCTGCTTGAAGCAATGGTGATGCTCTCCTTGCTCTAAAAGATAATTTACATATTGACATAAACTGTGATCCTGATCCATCAGCAACGAAGACACCAGGGAAAAAAAAAAGTTTGATTTATCTGACCCTTGAACCTAACCCCTACCTGACCTGAGGATCTGATACTCTGCGTTCTCGGTGGTATAATCTCTTTAAACGTTTGCTCAACCTCTGGTCTGTCTTTTAGAAATGTAGTGATATGGCTTCCCTGTTGCTATGTAGATGAATATTGGTCTCAGCCACAAAATGCTCCCCTTTTCTTGTGAAATGTCTTCTGTAAATGATAAAATATATCTGTATACATGTTTATATCTTCAGCCTGTAAATGCTTCTGCCGCTTTTTACCTCCGATCTGATGAAGAATGTGACTTTTCTCTATATTTAACAGGTTGGTAATGTACGGCTTTGTTAAGGCCATGATACAACTGGGACAGATCCAGCCTGGCGACTTTCACTTCACCGACTGTTTGTTTTTTGGCTCGTTGATGTCAGCGACAGATCCAGGTAATTATCGTCTCAGGAATATGTGATCGCCTCTTCCTTACTAGGCCAAGTCTTTGCTCAATATCTTTTTGCAAATGAGCTTTTTCTCTGTTATGATAATAACTATATGTTTCCAGAAACTTTCAATCGTCGTGAAAAGTCAAACCTTTTTGTTAAAGAGCTCGGAGCTGAAGGATAATTTGTAAAACGCTGTAAACATAAGCAATGGTACAAGACAAAGTGTCCGATGCAATTTTGTTCTCAGTGATCCATAACGGTGTACAGTAATAGTCTACTGCACAGCAATTTCCTAAGACTAAATATACAATATCACTCTCTCTTAAAGCAGCAGCAGCAATCCGTCTTGTATTCATTGCAGTTACTCAACTAAAGACTATTTTCTTTTCAATTAATATTTAGCTTGACGTGTGTTGTTATTTTCTTATATTGTGTGTGCACGTTTAGTCTTCTGGAATCATGCTGAGAAGTGTTTAAATAGCCACTGGAAGGCACTCCCTTACCCACGATGTGTATTTTTTGTGTTTGGTTTCTTGCATTAACTCAGTTTCTAGCTTATTTTCTTGCCTGTAGTCTATGGTTTTCTGTCTGTATAATCTTGTATAAATTACCAAATCTTAAATGCACTCCAATACTCACTCCCATACTTCTGTTCTAATCCAGGAAGTATATCGACCTCATTTCCTTTATCCTATAGTGCCCCCATTATGCTGGTTTACTTATCTGCCAGTAAATGTACGGTAAGTTATGAAAACAATTAACCGTTAAATACCAATAGGATTCTGCACAGATTGTACATATGGTGTATCCACCCAGGTATATTAGGTTTCTGTGGCCAATACCCCCAACCATATGTCTCCAGTTTGTCTGCTTTCTAGAGTTTGGTTGCTATTTGATCTCTCCATGGTATGTGGTACTTATGTGTGCATGGGGCATGTGTGTTTACATTGATAGGGCTCAATAATTTCTTAAAGTAGTAATCATTAATTAACCAGTAAAGGACACTGACAAAAAACACCTTAGGGTCACAGTCCCTCTTTCCAAAATCCTGGGGGGGGGGGGGGCGGTAGGCGGAGGAGTGGAATAGCAGCATCACTCCTGCTGCTGCTAGCGATGTCGCAGGCACCTGTGCCGGCATCTAACCCTCCCCGGCATCCGCCTTTCTATTACAGTGGATGCCGGGTATGTATTGGCATTGTGAAGGCTGGGGAACTGACTGGTCTCACCATCTATTCGCTGTACGTCCGATGCCTAGCTGCATCGGGAGCGCGCACGCAGGGCCAGTGGCATAGAAGCGACGTCATCTCGCCGCTGACTTTGCATATGTAACCCCGCCCACCAATGACGCAACAAAGCAGGAAGAAAGAAGATTTTACAGCAGCGAAGACTGGTGAGTATGCAATGTGGGAATACCCCTTTAACCTATCCAAGTGGTATTGAGATACTAGTGCATGTCAATAAATTAGAATATCAAAAAGTTATTTTTGTTAGTAATTCAGTTGAAAAAGTGAAATACATATATTATATTTATTTATTACTAACAGAGTGAACTTTTTCAAGTGTTTCTCTGTTAATGTTGATGATTGTGGCTTAGTCAAGAAAAACCCAAAAGTCATTTTCTCAGAAAATTAGAATACTATATAAGAGCAACTGTAAAAAAAAAATATTTAACACAGAAACTAATGCTATGTTAAGTCCAAGCAGACAAAGTCTGCAAATAAGCAAATAATGGATAGAATTTGGAGGCAAAAAGGTGAGTATCAAGCAATGGAAAGAGAGGTAGAGTAGATGTGGAGGGAGCGAGCAGAAAAGAAAGACTGAAAGTCAGTAGAGTAATAAAAGGCATTTCCAAGGAGCCACACTTTTTGACGTGCACTAACAGATTCTCCATTTGATGGATGTGCAACATCTCCTGTAGCCAAAACGCCATTGTAGGAGGTATAGAGGACTTGCATAACTTTGTTATGACAGTTCTAGCTATCACCAACAGGAAACTAATCAGCCTACGCTCATGTTTTTGAATCTTGCATGGCAAAATAGAGACAAGGAGTGGGGCCGGATCATCATTAAACTGAACCTCGGTGACCGTCTTAATGATGCTGTATACTCCAGCCCAGAAGGAGTGGAGGAGGGAGCATGTCCGCCAAATATGTAGCATCATGCCCCTTTCAGCATTACATCGCCAGCAGCGATCAGAGGTTGCTGGATAGATGTCATATAGCACAGAGGGAACTCTCTGGGACTCAGCGGGAGAGAACGTTATAGTTGGTTTCTTGGGCTTTACATGAAATGGAGAATTTGTGACAAGATTTAAAGGCACAGTGCCATACATCAGGATTGAAGGAAACCCCAAGCTCCCTCTCCCAACCAGTAGTGTATTCCAGTATCTTATCCCCTGTGGCATCTAATAACAGGTAATATATGAGAGATATGGGGTGTAGTGGCATAGAGGTAGAGATAAAGAGGTGTGTGAATGGCATGAGGGACCTATGAAGGAGCATTTTGTAACACTTGAATGTTAATATATTATGAAGTATTAGTATTTAGTTTCCATAAATGAATGTGTATCTGCTAGTGAAAAGTTCTAATTGCAGTTTTCCTTACATTTGCAATTTCAGTCCCCAATATTTTGCACAGAGCTTGTGTTAGCAGAAACACATGCACCAAAATTTGTGAAGCGGGTTATTGCACCACTTATACCACTTTTAGTGTGTTTGTCTCTGGTACAAGCTGGGCACAACATATGTCATTTCAGTTTGCAATATTCCTGGAAAAAAATGCCACTTTCACTTTTCACCATCAGTTGTGTATTCATTTTTGGAAAATAAATTAATACAGCACATGAGCGGGGGAATGCTCAGTATAAAGAAAGAAATTAAAAAAATTTTCATGAGGTGTAGTGAGCATTAGTATGTAATCTGTGTAGAGCACATTCAATACACCAAATTCCTTATTATTTTCCTAGGATTGGGGAAGCATTCGGAAGGGGGGGAGGAGTTCTGGTGTATTTTTACTCGTAATCTCTAAATCTGGGATATACCCTGATATACGGTCATACACCTTATGTATGTTCCCCGGCCACACAGTTTTGCCATAAAGATGTGGTGATTTTTGGGGGGTTTTTTGTTTCAAAAATTTCCATGGTTTTACTATAGTATACAGCTATACAATGGTATAACTTTTGTGTACAGGCAAAGATTTTTCTTGTTATATGAACCAGTAGTATAAGTATATGAGAAATTGGAACACATTTCTTTACAGAAAGAGGCATCTCTCTCACCTTCCAGGAGCTGTTGGATACCTTTTCCTGCAGGTAGACCCCAATAAATGTTCAGTCTTCTATCTTTACAAAAACAGGGAGGAAAGCGTGTTATAGTCTTGTCTCCTCAGCCTGTATGAGACCTTAAAGCTGTGAGAGGGGAGAGGGAGCAACAAGATGGGGCAGCTAATTGGTCAGAGTACACAGCACAGCTCTTCCTCTGTACACAAAAAAGAACCCATCTAAGAACCCAACTTATGAAGAAAATGTAAATGCACAGAAATGAAGCAGAGAAGAGACAATGACACACATTATGCAAAACAGACAAACCCTTTATGGTTGTACTCCCCTCATACACACATAGAACTGCCTTATTATGCCTGGGTTATCTTTTTTTTCTGTAGTGACAGGCACTCTGTATACATAAATGTTTTTTTTTTACCTTTGTAACCAGCAAGACAATTCTCTAATGAGTCTAAATATATTACAAACTGAACAGTGATAACATAATAGATTATGATTTCCATTTTTAGCTCGGATTATGTTCTCAGAATGCCTGAATATCAATCTTAAGAATTCATTTAATGAAGTGTGATGGCAATTATCGATCAGTCTTATAAATGATGGATAGTTCCTAATGAATACTTCATTTTCACAAATACAAGATTTGCTGAAATATGCTAGCATTCTCTTCTATTGTCCCTCTAATTATGTACAGCTTTCATTTTTTATTTTTTTACCTTTGCAGTCAGTAACTAAATTTCTTATATGGTGTAATTTACAAAGCGTCTTCTATAAATGTCCACTCATGTAGAGTTTTTGACCACGATTTATTTATTAAAGATACCCACCCATGAATAGATATGATTTCATCTTTTGAACCTAATGGACACAAAGCTGAATGCTATCCTCCCAGAATGTCCGTTTTGCAGGTTTCCGTTTCCTGCACAAAACAGAGCAGGAGACGGAAAGCTGCAGGACTCTTTCAAAACCATTCATTTGAATGGGTTTGAAAGGTGTCCGGCCGTGAGCGCCGGTGAGCGTTTTATGCTCTCCGCGGCGAAACCATTTTTTTTTTTTAAACAGACAGAGTCGGACATGCAGTACTCTGAGTCTGATTTAAAAAAACGGTTTCGCTGCGGAGAGCATAAAACACTCACCGGCGCTCACAGCCAGACTCGGCATGACAGGTTTTCATCTTCTGCATGCAGAAGACGGAAACCTGAGAACAGACTGCCGAACGCTAGTGTGAACCCAGCATCAGACAAGCAGGTTCACAGTGCTCGTCCATAGACGAGAATTATCAGGAGGGGAGGGGAGAGTTCCTCCCTGCTCACACTATATAGCGTGATAGGCGCTGCTGTGGAGAAGGACATACCTGACTGACTGTCAGAAATGCTCTTCTGACTGTAAAGAGCTACGGTATCAGGACCGAAAGCTCTTTACCCGAGGCACAGATTGGAAAGCCGACAGCGCACTGCCATCTTTCCAGTAGTATATAGAACTGCCTGTGCCCAAATCGGTGAAAGGTCCTCTTTAACAAGGATGTGTAAACCATGAGAGTAATACAGTGATTAGAATCCCATACCCCACACTGGTCCATTACTCCCGCTGACTTCTGGCCCCTGAAGCTACTGTAAAGGACAGGGATGGAAACCGCTCTACTCTTTTTTTTTAAATAGGCACAAACTTGCAGCCCTGTCCTTGGTATAGGGATACTGTAGCTGTGTGACTATTACTATTATAACAGCAGAGTTGCTTCTAGCCCCATCCAATGCAGTAGCTTCCTTTGGTGGGAATGCAGAGCATTGCAGGGTCCTGGTGTTGGACCCCCACTGGTCAGATACTGTCAACCTACATTGTGCAGAGGTCACCATTATTTAATAAATAAATAAATAAATAATAATAATACATATCTAGGATAGGAAAACTTCTGTGTGGCTGCGGATTTTGTAAATGTCATCGTAGAGTTAAATACTGAACCAAACGAATTCAGACCCTCTACCAAGGAGACTTACTTAGATGCTGTCTACCTAAGAACGTGCATGTAGAAATAATTACTTGCAGGGAAAGGTGAAAAACCTCTAAAGCTCCTCTATGTTGAAAAACAAATTTTGAGGTTTTATTCAAAGACTACACAAAACTGTTGGTCCAAATAGTGTGATGTTAGGATTCTGAAAAGACGACCAATAATGTCATCTATAATTACTGAATGTTATAATTATCTGTAAATACTGTATGCCATATCCTGTTATATTGAATGGCAAGTGATTGTGCGGATGGATCTGACTGGTGATGGAGGGGGGGGGGGGGGGTTCTGGGCTGGAATCTATAAAAGTGAGTGAAGGTTTATTATTTTTCAGGATACTGTAGTTGTTTTCTTATTCTCCAAAATGCATTTTAAAATAAAGAACACATTGCGCCTAAAGACGAGCGTTGGTTTGTTTCTTGCTTTTGATGCACATTTTGCAGCCTAACCATAGCCGGGAGTGGGTTCAAAATGAATGGAAAATATAAAGGAATGACATGTACTCAACTTCCTGCTGAGTCCACTCCTGACTTTGGTTCAAAGCAATGCTGTAAAATCTTTATCAATAAAACAGGGCTGAGGAGTTGGAGTCTTGTGTGGAGTTGGTGTTGGGAAAATAATTACAGGCTAGCTTCAAATTCGGTGGAATCGATTTTATAAAATTTTTCAACATAAAACTAGATAAAGGCACAATACAAGATTCAAAACAGGAGTAATAATATTTGTGCAAATAAACATACAATGCAAAAATAAGTAAGGAGAAACAGAACAATGACAAAAGCAAATTGAAGAAAAAAGAGTGGGGAGACAAGAGGGTACAGAGGGACACGCAGACACCAGAGGGGGAGAAAAGAAAAGAAAGGAAAAAAAAGGTGGGGGGAGGGGGGTTACAGCGAGAGAGAGTCACAAAAACAAAGTTACAAATTCAGATGACTCCTGGAACACACCCACGGCCGCCAGAAGACATCAAACTTGGAGGAATTGGGGGAAACCTCCAAAACCAAAGCCTCCATCTGACTAATAAGGAGAAACTCCTGAAGCCATTCCAGCAAAGAGGAAGTCATTGGGCTGCAGACTAGCTTCAAATTAAATTGATTACTTATATTAAACCTATTTTTACTTATATTTTATCCTTAGGTCATCAGTAACTGCTGACTGGTGGGGTGTTGAATGTTAGACACCCACCAATCTGATATTGATGGCCTATACAAAGGAAACCCCTTTTAAATGGTGACTAACTTTCCGGGCAACTTAGTCTCATTAAATAGAGCGTGTGACTCTGGACTGAAATATTATGCACTTTATCTGTGTCTGAAAAACTTCTCTAAAGTTCGTATCACTAGGTCTTTTTCTTCTAGCTAATTTGCTCCCTGTTACTAAGGAAATTCAGTGCTTAGTTATTTTCAAATGCAAGTCACAGAGGGGAAGGGACTGAAGGGACTGAAGAGGGAATGGGCTGATTGTCTTTACATGACCTACACATGTGGAAACCGCTTTCTCTGTACACTGGACTGACAGATCTCACAGCTTACAATACAAGAAAAGTTTGTTTAATATACTTGTATCTACTTCTGGCTGCAAGCATGTATCCTAACTGTGTGCATAGATTTCTCTCTTTCTGCATTATTTGAATCATGCCCTTAATTTTCACTCCAGTGTCCTTGTATTTCCTATATTAGGATCAATTGGGTTTTTTCAGCTATTTGTGTGCTGTTATACAGTTGCTTCTGGCAGAATTACATGTGTAAAAATCAGTAGTAGATATAATGTATAGGGGAGGAGACAGATAGCTCCTTATTGTACATGTCTCCAGCATTAGATAAAAAATGTAAAATGTGCTACAGCCATAATGGAGATATTAGAAGCAGAAACACTAATAGAAGACCATGTATGAAGGCTTATACAGCAGAGAACAAACTTCTCAGGAAGACCTTGCACGTATTTTAAATTTTCATGAAAATTCAGGCACCTTTTAACATTCGGGAATTGACATTGCGAAAATGCGCATCTGATTTTCCATCAATACTCAGATAATACCACTGTAAAGTACACAGGCCCCATCTGATGTATCCAAGGTTTTGTGTGCCATGCTTTGTCTAAGAAGGCATCTCACAGCCTGGAATCTTTCCATGTACTAATATAGTGAAACTGCCATTAATTGCAAATGGCAAATGTTGTTGGGAAAAATTCCCTGAAACAGATGTTCAGCTTTTATTGCTGAATTGTAAATTGTGTTTTGAGGTTTGGCCATGTATCCATTAAATCTTTGGATGGTCTGAAATGTTTTTCATCTCTGCATAAGGCTTGTGCTTGATTGTTTTTATGTGATGGTTTATGTTGTTCTTACCAATTCCAGTCCAAAATTTTAAGGTCACAACTGCCAGTCTTTCCAATTGGATAGGGCTCCCCTTCTCAGCAGAAAGCTATCTTCCTACCCATATAGTGTTTTAGTTTCCTTACACTAGCCATTTATTTTTCTACTTTCAACTTATTTGCCCTCAACTATTATTTTTCTACTTATTGTTTTCTACTTAACATCCATTTTTTTCTTTTAAGTGATTACTTTATTAGCTTTACTGTCATAAAGTACCACAAATATGTAACCTGAAACAAAAAATAAAAAAGTACTCTGTTCCAAAATATAGAAGAATCAGATGGAAAAATGATGACCTTGCTATGCAGTCCTTGTAGACTCCACGTTGTAGTTATAGCTTGAAACAGATATCTGACTCATTACACTTGGGGGTAATTTATTATAGTATGACTAGGTTCATATCTGCATTGGATTCTCTGTTGGAGATTCTGCCTAAAATCGACAGAGAGAAAAGTCCTGCAGGGAGGAATAGAACTGGCGGACCCCATTATAGTCTATGGTGTCTGCAGGTAACTGCTTTTTTAAGCAGGCATGGTTTCTGTCTTGGGTCACTCCCCCTGTTGGCGCCATGTTGCAATTGTGGCGGTCGCTATGCAGTGCCACACCCAGTAGAGTAGGGACCCACTATAAAAAGGTTGCCGTGAAGTGGCTAGTGGGCTTATACACCTTGATCAATATGTATACTAAGAACCTGATGTTCAGTATTGTAGAATTAGCTAAGAAGCACTAGATCAATGTATAAGACTGGGATATGCATGCCGTCTTTTTCTCTTTTTGGATTATCCAATAAACAGCTGAGGAGAGATAGTTAAACTTTCTTCTTCCCCTGCCAGATGCCTGCTATTTGGTGGTATCTAGTGTGGCTGTTATAGCCTGTGTGCACTGGACTGCTCTAAATTGACCTTTGACTTGTGACTGTTAATCCTCTTGTCTTTGGATTTTGGCTTTGGTATTATGTCTCAGAACTGACCTATGGTTTGTTACAAGAAATCCTGTGGCTCTGTCATTTCCTGACAAATTGACACTTGGCTTGGATGTTCAGCCTCCTGATTGATCCTCCTGGTTCTGATCTGCCTTGTACGGTATGGTGGGTTCTGGTTTGATTTTAGTTTGTGGAGAGGTTACTTCTTGTACCAGTTTCTGTGGTAATAACATGGGCTCCAAGTCTGGCTTTGTGACTGGCTCTGATGAAGGTGTTGAGATGTCTGGGATTGGCCTCTCAGCCGTGCATTAAATTTAAGCAGCTAGTTTTACTGGTCTATGTTGTCTGCCACTTCTTGCAATTCATGATAATTACTCCAGAGATATCATAACAATCTCATACGTTATCACACAAGCATCCAGAAGTAGATACAGGTATATATAAATTAGGCCTTCAATTATAGATAGGGGATACCACTACAGTACTCATAACCTCTGTGTCCTTCGGGTCTGCTTGGGCACCTGAAGAACGGAAACCCTATCTGCTTAGAAAAGCAGTTACCTACGGAAAGCCGTGGACCTCATAGATTATAATGAAGAAAAGTTCTACTTGTACTTTGAGCGAGTTGTGAGACTTGAGGCATGTATACAATATATTGAGAGTTGTAAATTATGTAATATATATTATATTCTAAGTGATTTGCACAAAAATATATTAAATATGAGTGACATATGCTACATACCGTATGTAGTCTGGAAATGTGTGCGGTAAGATTCTAATGTGTGATTGAAGCATGTAGAGCAGGGGTGCTCACACTTGTACAGGGATTGAGCTACTTATAAATTGACCAA
The DNA here is from genome assembly GCF_031893055.1 of Leptodactylus fuscus. NCBI lineage: Eukaryota > Metazoa > Chordata > Amphibia > Anura > Leptodactylidae > Leptodactylus > Leptodactylus fuscus. The sequence continues at coordinate 178,852,462 of NC_134267.1, read as the reverse complement.
GTCAAAATGATCTACTGTGTGGGCGAGGCCTGGGTCTGCTGTGTGGGCGGGGTCCTCAAGTCTTAAGACTGGGCAGGGCTTAACAAATCTAAGGGGCGGGGTCTGCTCTGACGCAGAGGTTCTGATTGTCTCAGAGCTCACATGGCACTGCCCGGGCACCCAGCACAGAGCCGACACCACTGCCAGTAATGCCGGTGCCCGCAGTACAGACCCCCAGCCTGGAAGGCTCCTGCCCGCGGCCGCCTGGAGAGCGGGGAGCGCGTCATCCCCCGGAGCTGCTGTTGCTTCTGTCCCGTGTGCCTTGGCGGTGGAGCAGAGGGAAGACTTCCCTCCGCTCCGCCGCCGAGACATACGGGACAAAAGCAGCAGCAGCTCCGGGCCATGACGCTCTCCCCGCTCTCCAGTCTGACACGGAAACTAGGCGGGGCTGCAGCCCAAGCCCCGCCCACACAGCAGACCGCACCTGCAATGAACGCTTCTGGCTGTGTCACGTTATCAACCCATACTTCCTTCGCAATCGACTGGTAGATCACGATCGATGTATTGGGCACCCCTGATGTAGAGCATGTCTAATAAGTTATGTACGTGTAGCATGTATCTAATGGATGAGTGACCTTTGTGCAGCATGTATCTAATGTGTGAGTGACGTTAATGAGGCATGTATCTAATATGTGAGTGATGTTTTTGAGGAATGTATCTAATGTTTGAGAAATGTTTATGAGGCATGCATCTAAGTCATGTGGTAGTTTTTATCTAATTTGTTCCTTATGTGTGTGCAGCAATATTAGATATATTGTACGATATTAGATGTAGATATCTATCCGAATAATGGACAGGGTGCAACAAGTGTGTCTGATAGATGAGTTGTGTGTGCAGCATGTACAGAATATGTGAGTGAACATAGGCGCCCAGTATCTAATGTGGATGGTGTTTGTGATCTGTGACTAATGTCTGCAACATATATCATGTGTGATCAGTGTCTGATGTGTGACTGGCGTGTATATGGTAGGAATTGTGTAGCTTGGTTGACTTTGGAGAGAGGTGGCGCAAACAACCTTATAGGGTTCCTTTCCTTTATCGGTATCCACCCCTTCCTAGAAACACATATTCTATATTTATCTACATTTTATTTGTCGTTTAAATTAACTTTAGAGGGACTAAAAATTTCAGGCTTAATGTGTAACCTATGCATAATTCCTGACATTAACATTTATAGAGCATAGCAAAACGCACAGTCAAGTGTCCTTTTCTTGGCTCATTAACATCTCGTTAGCGGCATGGGCCATTGCACATGATAGTGCTATTATGGAAACAGACATCCAGGATAATTCAGCCCTGGTCGCGTTCTATCAGGACAGCGCTGTGATTAACGACTGTTGAAGTTGGCGCCATTAAACCTTAGGAACACGGCTTAGTGAACCTTAACCCAAGGGGAATTTATTTAGGGCTATAAAATTGCTGAAAATTGAAGGACAAGTGAGCAGATGATGTCAGGAACTCTGCACATACCCACATTTGTTTCAAGCTGGTTTAATCTTTGTTTGATGGATTTATTGAATATTAGTACATGAACTTGAATACATCAAGGTCTTGGCTTGTCATCATGGAAAGGCTACTGGCAGGACCCAGCTATGATAGATTTCCATTGCTCTATTTCTCCTTGTCATTGGTGGCATAATTATCAAAAATAATTGTTCTGCTTTATTTTTTAGTAACGGTGCTGGCAATTTTCCATGAACTCCATGTAGATACCGATCTCTACACCCTGCTTTTTGGAGAGAGTGTCCTCAATGATGCAGTTGCCATTGTCCTTACATAGTAAGTACTGCCTACTCTTGTTATATCATTTTATTCTAATTTATTTTCAGACATCAGTTAAGAGGACAACTTTAGGCTAAGGCCCCATGTTGCAGAACTCTGCTACAAAAAAAGTGTGTTTTTCCGCATTGGCTTTCATTGGATTCTTCTGTGGTTTTTCTGCCCGTATTAAATCTATGGGGAAAACTTCAAGCATTTCTTCAGGCAAAATTGACATTGGGTTTCTTATGGGTACTCTGATTCCCTCCCACACTCCAAAGACATACTGATGGGAAATTTAGATTGTGGGCCCTATATGGGACAGTTGACTTTCTGTAATGCACTGCAGAATATGTTGGAGCTATATAAGTAAGCAAACTAAATAAATAATAGTGTATGCAGTATGTCTAGAATAGGGAAATTAGTAAGACTTTCTGAGACAAGGACTGATAACAGTTTCTGAAAAATGCTGCAGAATCTAGAAATACATCTATACAAAAAAAAACTAAGGTTTGCATAGCAACTTTTCATCATATATTCCAAATTGTACATGCTCTTGACAAATATAAGTTATTTAATATACCATAATGTCATGGTTTAGACTTTGACTCATGTCATGACTGATCCATCACGGTATAGAGTAGATTGTGGACTTAACATGTTTACTTGTCTTCTGTGAAAGACATTTTTATCCTGATAGTTCTGAACTAATTCTATATAAATTGAGATGCCATTTACACAGTGTAGATAGACAGCATCCATTATGTGTTCATGGCCGGGCTGCACCTGTGATTTCCAGATGAAGCAATAGGAACAGTAAGGGTCCATTCATACGGAGGAAAATGGCACTTTATTTGGTACTGAATTTTCAGCGCTGAAAAAAAACCTCCGAGTGACTTCAATGGGTGCCGCCAGCTTTTTTTTCCACTAGCGGAATTTTTTGCTAGTGGAAAAAAATGCTAGCAGAACCCATTGAAATCAATGGGAGGCTTTTTTTTCCCAGTGCTGAAAATTCAGCACCAAATAAAGCGCCATTTTCCTCCATGTGAATGGACCGCAAAGGTGCAGCCCAGCAGTAAGTGACTGTGTGTGACTACCACTAATATTTAGCTGCACCTGTACCTGATGTAAAGTACAGGTGCAGCCTAATGGCACATGCCGCCCCATGTAACTGCATCCTTAAAGTAACTTAGAGACTGAAGTAGACCTCGATCACCAATGTGGCTGGCATACAATATGTTATCTCTATGGGACTGAACCATGACTTTAAATTACATTCTTTCTTACAAATGAAAAGTGATTTGTAAAGTGCTGAGGGATATGTTGGCACTATATAAATAAATAAAAAAAAGATGATAAATCTGCCATATTTTTAGACTGTGTAGTCTAAGTTTAAACCATCTTCTGGTTGACTTAGTTTTAACAACAATTTTTCACCCTAGTGGTACTTTTAAGCAAAGCCTCCATTTTCTGAGAATTCACGCCCAAATGTTTACAGGGTCCAAAAGTTTTTAGCCCGAACTAGATGTGTCACGATGCAGCAAATATACGCTAGTGTCTAGTTGTAACCTCAATAGTCAATCTGGGCCACTGTCTTGAAAGCTTGAACACAATGGATTTAGTGTATTATTCATACATGTAAATGAGATATTAAATAGTGTATCCTTGTTTTTATTCCCCTCATTATTTAGTATCACAAGTTAAAACAGCAATGTCACATAAAGTATGATGTGAATTGCAGCCTTTCCAGATTTTACTTACCATAAGATTGTTTTCAATGGATTTTATGAGAATTTGCACTGGTTAAGCAAACCGGCGATCAGATAAATCTCTGGCATATGGAACCTAAGGCTGAAGGCTATGCTCACTATGTAGCGGCCATGCTGGAGTACTGCACCTCTATTTCAAGAACGGGAGCTGAACTACAGTATCCGGCAATGCCACTACCAAGTGAATATAGAACAGCTGATCAATGGAGGTGCTGGACCCCAGAGTACTGGACCACCACCATGACCAATCATGAGGATAAAACATCAAAATAAAATGCCCAGGAAACCCCTTTAAAAAGGCTTTTATTTCCTTTAATATTGTAATAGAGGGAACATTTGCCTATTTCAACTCAAGTGTTGAAATTTTTATTTTTGGCAAAGAACTTCCTTTAGAGTTAGAGACATAAAAAAAGAGAACACACTGGCAGTAACTAAAGTTTTCTCAATCATAAAAACAGGATACAAATCATTTACTGATACAGCTGGTGAGTTCACAAAGGTCCAGAGCTTTGGGCCTTTCCCCAAGAAGGGTAGTATTCATTCAGTGCCAGGCTGGCTGGTGCCAGCATTTAATGCTTCTGTGTTGTATGGTGTGCATTGGAAATGAGCAAACAAAATATCAGCTTGTTAAGTTCTCTGCAGAAAATGACCAAAAGGAATCTTTTCCTATCCAAAAGCTGTGTAGCATGAGGAATAAAGTAATGAAGAGTGATGCAGTATAAAGCACAGCTCCCGGTACAATCGGTGACTTTCTAAACTGAGGAGACAGAATGCTACTTATGTGTAGGTGGATAATGTACCTAAAGCTCTAAAATCTAAAGGCATCAATTTACATAATCGTCTGCAAAACGTTTTAATAAAACAAGCATAATCTCCACTGATAAGTAGCAGTTCTTAACATTGGAGGAGCCGAGGCAGTAATCCTTAAAACGCCCTGACTCTTCTCTCTTGTGATACCATTAATCAAATTACATTGGCAAAATGACTACAACTACCGAGAGTAATGATGGGTAAAAGTTGTCCAGGGGTGGAACAAGTATTCCTAAGACTCCGAATGTAACGAGTCTATTCTTAAATGATGAAGAGGAAAAGTCTGTTTAATATCTCTATGCATCCTCTGTGGTTCCGTATTTAGAGGGAATCTATACCTACACTAGTGTAGCCCTATCTAAGGTAGTAACAGGGTCAGTAGACTTAGACATATACCTATTGTGTGAAACTATAGCTTTATTTAACTGTATTATAGTAAAAAAAGCAGTCAATCATCGGAATAACATGTTGTTATGGTTCTGTGTGTATATGTAAAAATAATAAATAACACAACCAGAACCGCTAAGCCGCAGAGCACTGCGGCGAGGTCCACAGGCCCAGATGGGCAGCCGTATATCTGAATTATGCACCACCAGTTGAACTGCACTGGCAGTGATGTTGTGCAACACAAATGTGAACAGGCAGCAACAGACTCTCTCCAGTTAAACGTCACTGGGAGAGCGTGACAATGTACAGCAGTAGAGCAAATGAAGTTGTCAGCAGCCCCTGCTATTTACAGCAGGAGAACCAGACCTTGCATGTGCTACACTACACTGCTGACACAAGACTGCCAGGGGTTAACTTCACTCCTGGTCAGTCAAAACAACAAACTCCTATTCTGCAAGGAGAAAACGAGGCAGTTGGACTGGGAATGGGTTTGACGGGTTCCAAAGGGCAGAGCCAAGGGGAACTAGCTGGATCCCTACTCAGCTCCTAGATTTGTCTGGAACCTGCCCCTAACCTCCTGTCTCAACAAATTTTAAGCAAAGTGTGAGCATCGGGTGGGCATCGGCTCACACTATTTAAAGGCTAGTCCCCGCCCAACAGGGCGGTGGCATGATGTCACTGATCATGCTCAGTATGGCCAAACTGGGACTTAGCCTCAGAGCGAACCCAAAAAGTCTGAGCATGCTCAGTGGGGAGCGAACGGCACTTAGCCTCTGAGCGGCTCCAAAATGTCTGAGCATGCTCAGTGGGCCAAAAGCTGGACTTAGATTCCAGACATCTTACTGCACAACGCTGAGGTTCAGATTGGCCCGCAGGTGGCGCTGTGCGCCGTGATGGAAACCTGCGAGACCCGATCCTAACACGTCGGATGTTGGAAGATATATTTAAGGGTACCACTCTTGCCTTATTCCACTTTTCTTTAGAGATATGGCAGGATATTCTCAGATATGGACTCCACTGTTTCAGTGATCTATTGTTTCGGATGGTTCAGAGCCCCATAAAAAGAAGTAGCAGGGTGTTAGGTCTGGCATACACGGAGTCCAGTGCAACATTGGTGAATTGTTCCCGGTATGGGCAATCCAAGATCCATGGTGTTTGATATTCCTACTCTATAAGGTAGTCTCATTGCTGAAATGCCTTGAACAAATTTGCTAACAGGCTGGTATTCAGTTTGTCATATGGCTATAATCTGTATGGTTTACTACGGTATGCAGATATTTTTGTAAGATACCTCATAGTGTGGTTTGTAGCACCTATACTTCCATATTAGTCACACAGCTTGACTTTATAGGACTATGTCTACACACAGTGAACAGCTTACATCTTGTTCATTGCCTCTTACCAAGTCTTTGGACAGCGCAGACCCCCATGATATAAACACTCAGTGGTTTCCAATTGCTTCAACCGATTCAAAGTACAGGTTCATATTTACCAAATTTATTCTGAAACTTTTGCGGTGGACTTATCTGAAATTTGGCTCTTGAAAATGAAAACTGTGTTATGATTGGTTGCAATGGGTAACTAAGCCTGTTATCCTTTAATTTTCAGTCACTGACCTTTAACCCCAGGTGTTATTTTAAGTATAGACCTTTTTGGACCACTCTGTATTTTAGCAGTGAAAACATAATCCAGTCTTACTGTAGAGAAGGGGATGGAAAGTCAGTGGCTACAAACAGGTGCCCTCAGTTTCTGTAGCATAGAGATGCTGATCTACAGTAAATGCTGGACAATACCATGGGAAATTTATTGCTGGTCACTATTATAGTGGTGCCCTAAATTGTGCAATTCTTGGGATCTTATACATAGATTATCTACAGCATTCAGTACGGATCTAAATTTGGATCCAGAGATGTGTTTGCAGGGGAATAAATAAACTAATTTCGAGTCCCATGTATTCCCTGGCTATGAATAAAATGTGGTATATGAAATGAAAATTATTTGCTCAGTAATCCCAAGATGACAATTTTTGGTTGTAGATTTTTATACATAACAATCTGTATTTCTGCAAACAAGATAGAATTCTAACATTTCTAATATAGAACCCATGAATCTTGATATTAGCAATGAGATCATGAAGAAATATATATTATTTCTTTCTTTTTATCTCTGCTTGTTGTGGGGTTGAGGAGGGTTGTGGTGCTATGGGGGTCCAGTATCTGAGAGATCTTAGATGGGACACCTTAGAATTTGCAGGTATCTGAAACTCCCATCTGTTCCAGTTACGAGCATACCCCAAAGGCACCTGTTTGTTCTTCACATTCGTTGCGCACCCATTGATAAACCCCCGCCATGTCACTAACACATCACAAGAGTCTTTGTAACCGCTTTGAAGAAATACAGAAAGAAAGTTTCTTTGCCAACAAAAAGGCGAGCTTGTAAATGTAGAAGTTACATCTTCTCATTAGTATGACAGAGAAGACACTGTGAGTAATCCGTTCTTATTGCATTCCTTCCCCAGACAAATACCACAAGGATAAACTGATTATTCTTAAGAACAAACATGCTTTTTTTTCCATATCTGAATGCAGTTTTCTTGGCTTTACAAAGTATTCATATCCTCTTACGAAAAGGTTGTACTTCTTTGTTTCCTTTTTCAATTGAATTGAAGAATTGAGGTCTTCAGCTGTTTGGCTCCATCTATGCATTTGATTACCTATTACTTGTGACATGTATTTTCTGCATTACCTAGGCCTAATGCTCAGTTCACTATAGGATATATTCATTTTAAGCAGTTTCCTGAGCAGCAAAGGACATGAAACACTGTCGTACCTGTTCCACTTTATGGCTTTGACTCAGATCATTTGTTATCCCGGTGTCTGTTGTATATTGAATTATTGTGGTGGGAACAGCTGGTTGGTTCTAGATATTCTGCAGCAGCCTTAATCTCATCTCTCCCTCAAAGCCGATATCATGTTGAACTCTTTCTTCTGCTTTCTTTCCAACTCTTCAAATAACTTTAGTCTAGATTCTCACCTTTTACTCTTTAGAAGTAGGAGAGGATTAGAAAATCTATTGTTATCGCTTTCTTAAAAAGAAATGTACTGACAAAACTCACTTCACACAATTGATACTTTCATAGAGAGTTGCTGTCATCTCAAGTGAAATATTGATTTTTTTCAGTGGTCTATTCTCTATATATGTTTGAGAAGAGCACAAGATGAGCACTTTAGTCATGTCAGGGTGTCTAAAATTCTCTTAGAATACACATGGCATTTATGAGCAATATCGGTCCAAGCGGCTTGGGTCCTACTGCTGTGTCCTCCCGCGGCCTGTACAATAAATTGTCAGTGGTGCTGCAGATTCCTCAAATCTGTCCCTTCTCCCTCGTAACAACTTTCTTGCTTATTTATATTTCATTACATGCCATGTTCCTAGCATTGATTCTTTGTTTGACTATCTACATCCAGGTTCCCATCTTAGCAGCAACCACCATTTATTGATTATATCCGTATAATTTCACCTCTCTAATGCCAGACTATATAACACTAATATATTGCAATGACAAAGATATTCTTCATGTCAACTAATAAAATTCAATGGTTTCTTTTCAGTTGCAATGGGCAGGTGGATATTCTGAGAGGTAATTGTAACTGTTACACTGTGCCGACTGACCTGCAGTGGTGTCTATTGTTCTACTCCCGGTTTCTGCATCTTCTGACACTGCTGCTAGGTCCTCCACTACACAGCCTTCTAGATTAAGTTCACACTACCATTATTTAATGTCCGTTGCTGTACCAGAGGAGATTAAATGACAGATACAAATGGAGACCCCTCTGTTGGATGCCCTTCTGCTTTTTCTTCCATTATAAAAGTAAACAAACATGACGAAACACAGTATCCATAGCGTTTACTTTAGAATCAATGGCTCCGTCTGTGTCCGTTACTTTGCTGCTGTTAGTGTCCATTGCTGTCATCCTAAAGTGGTAGTGTGAACATAGTTTTACAGGGACACTACTGATCATAGGTAATGTTAATGTACCCCAGTCTGTTAATAAAACCAATTCTGCGGGCTCTAGGCCTGAACTGTAAGGTTCATTTTGTTCTTATTGTTTAGGCATTTGTTCCTAAAATTGCTGTTACCAACCATGTTTGTGTATTTCACCTTGTTTAGATATCTAACATCTAGCTAGAGCTCTAAACTATCTGACCATGAAATCTGATTGTCTTTGAGGTACCACATTCTGGTGTTTTCTCTCCAACTACCTGCCATTTGTTGCCAAAGAGTACTACTCAGAAGGTAAAGACATAAGGAATCCCTCTGGGAAAGTCCTGACCTTGTCAAGATGGTTCAAGGGAAAGAACTCTCAATACCTTAGACTTCTGTCTATGGTTTAGCACAACAACAAATCTGTTAACAGGTTATATTAAAAAAATTATAAACAAACACCGGGCTCTGAACCGCAGGGCACACTAGTGTGAACAAGGCCCGACAGTTAACTTCACTGCCAGGCTACACCACCCACAGAGTGTTTCTCTGATAACTTCTCAGAGAAGCTGCCACTGCAGTACAAAGCAGCTGCTAAAATGAATGATAAAGTCTTGCAGTTTCTGCACTGCAAGACTAACTCAAACCAAACTCATACTGTGTACTCCCAGTAGCTTACTGGACCACACCCACCTGCTGTGGAGTACCACAGGTAGCAACTTGCCCAAGGTAGGAGTTCCACAATACTAACTAAAGGACTGGTTTCCCACAATGTTATCCCATAAAGGGGGAGATTCTCCCCACCTGCCTAACTGAGCGGCTTGCTGCCAAACTAATGTATTGCAAAGGCCTTTCACATATGAGGTTTGAGGCTAGAGCACCGGGCATCCAAACTAGCCTCCTTAAATGGAGGGAAGGCAGTACTAATCAGCCATCCCAGGTGCTAAAGCCAGATGCCAATAGGCCGACACCAGTGTCAGTCATCAGACCGACCACGCCTATCAGCTGCAAGGGGATTAACCCCATGCAAGCTGGACTGAACAGCCACAACGGAAGAAGCTGCGACCCTGATACCATGGCCGCACCTGCTGTACAGTCCTAACAGCGCGCCTGGACACAACCATGTCATCAGCCTGTAGAAGCGCATGAAGTGCGAAACGGCCCATTGCTATTGTGCTCTGTACCTGGCTATGCCTGTTTTACTACTGCATGAGTAAAGAGTTAGGGGTCTGGATAAGAATACTGCTGCTGTTATTCTTTTGTGTGTGAGCTCCTTTATTTATGTTCATGTAAACTCTTCATCTTAACAATGTAATATGTTTATTTGTTGCACCACTTGGTAGACAATGGACTTTAAAGTATTGTTCTGGAATCGACTTGTTAGCAGCCTGAGTGGCAGGCAGAAATGCAGGTTGCCATGAATGTGTATGAGAGCTAGGAATCCGGGTAATTAAATATTTTGGTGAGGTTTTTGTTTATCAGCTTATGTAAATGTAACTAGCCCTGAGCATCCACAATGCCTAAGCCAAATTGCTTTCTGATCTAACGCATTCGAATTATAAGCCTTTCATGTACACATTATTATAATGTAGCTTCTTCCTGTTATGACTGATGTTGTCCTATGCAATTAACTTATTTTTGTAGCATTACATCCCTGTATGTTAATGGGAGATGGCAGAACACAGTAGAAGCTCAGACTAAAATCCACAATAGTTCAATTCAAATGAGGATGTGTGTATTCATCATTGTAAATCGCATCAGAGGTAAGGCAGATAGCGCTGCTCATTTATCTACAAGTGAGATTTACAAGACTAAAAGCAGGCTGGGAATTGTATGTCATGCCAACAGATACTGTGGCCATTAAGTTTCCAGCAATTATACAGTGGCAGGTTTGCCGTTTGAAATTTACAATTAAAACACTTCCAAAGTGCCGTGTCCCCATATGCCAGGCGGTATTACGTCTTATCCGCTGGTTTACTTCATTACAATAGATTTCCGCACACTATGGCAATGGATCGGATTTCAGTAAGAAGAACCGTGCATTGGAAACAATAAGCTTCTCATAGTGCCCACTACAGCCATAAACTATAACAAAGACTTTGCCAAAAAAACATTGTACGCACACTTCTTGACATACCCACAGATAGGCTATGTTCACTCTTTAAGGATTTTAAACAGATGTCGGTGCAAGAGTCCGCACAAAATTTCATGACAGTTTACAATCAGTCCATGTGGACAGGGTTTTCATAATCTCACTCACAGGCAATGGGAAAATGTAACAGATTTTTGTCTGTCCCCCTGGAAATAAAAATACATGAAGATAAATATCACGCTACCATATTCCATAAGGAGTAGCTGGCTGGTTACACTGGGCTCAATCCTCTTGTCATTCTGCGGGACATGAAACTGAATATCCATGGCAGAAATCTGAATGTCGGTTTGGAATCCAGTGATAAATATGTGTCCAATTTACCGATTGCCATCGGCCTTGGCCTAATAAACATTGACGCTAATGTACTGTATACTGCAATACAGAAGCCGTCTTAAAAGAAAAGTACACAAGACATGAGAGTTTTTGTCCTGTTTTTTTTGCATTGCAGTGACTGCAGACAGAAGGTGCTCCATCTGCATCAGTCATTCTATTAGCGGTAAAGCCCATTTTTCTGATCCTATGACGGATGACAGCAATGGGCTTCAATAACGGTAGTGTGAAAGGAGGCTAACATGAACACTGCCACTCCATTTATTTTCTATGACACTACTGGAGATTGCTATCTCTATCATAGACATTGAAGAATGTTTTGTGAAACCAACTTTAATAGAGATCCTTATGAGTCTTAGGCGGCAAATCGTTGTCCAAAAATGCTGCAGAAAAGACTATGGCGGAAAGGCATCACATTTTTTTCCGCAGCATTTTTCGCAGACAGTCCCCAGAGTTTTCCTCTGCGGACTTTCTGCCTCTGTGATACCTATAAAGAAACCACCAGCATTTCTTTAGGTATATTTCACAGCATTTGCTGTATCTGGTATAATCCCAACATCATTGCAAACAAAGGCCTCTGAGAAGGTCGGCATGATGTTAAAGGGAGCGCCCTCTATAGGTGTGTTTGACTGAGACTCTGTCTTCCTAATTACATCATGGAAGTTAGACTTGCACATTCTCAGTGAGCGCCCTCTATTGGAGTGCATTCTTAAGGCACCGGCTTCCTAATTACATCATGAAAGTCAGATTTGCATATTCTTCCCAAGCATTTGCACTGTCAGTTATAGCCACAAATTTTTTTTCTGCCATACGGGAATGGGTTTACTTAGAATCCCATCCACTTTGCAGTAATTATAAAACGCAAGATTTTTGTGCCACTGCATTTCCACTATGGCCAAAACCAAATGTGGAGTCTCAGCCAGAAGGAGAACTGTATGTCAAAGTTTGCAGAAAAAGAGAAAGGTAACACTTGGTTATCAAGTTACTCATTCTTTTGCAGAATGAACTGAGATACATATGTACAGTATATTGCCAAACATAAGAGGACATCTTGGAACCGTTTTATACAGGGAAAATTACTCAAGAGGCCCTGGATATTCTGTAATAAATCTTACTGGGATGAAACAAACTGAGAGATCTGCAATCTGTGCTCTTCAGTATATGGAGCTTGTGAACACCAGTGATACACTATGCATGTAATTTTGCTCTCCCAGTCTTCTGTGCTAGGCTCTAGATGATGTTGCTTGTCATTGATTGTGTCCGGCAACATTCTCAGACTGTCTCTTCCATGAAAAGAGATTAATGGTCCTGCCATTTCCAGTATCCGTACCATACCTCTTTGAGGGTATGTCACCATCTGATATCCCTTAGGGCTCGTTCACACGGAGTAAACGCGCCGCACATTGTGGCGCGTTTACTCCGTGTGAACGAGCCCTTAAAGAGTATCTGTAAAAAGTAAAAAATGTATCTGCTACAAGTAAAAAATGCTGAATAAAATACATGGTTTCCCCTCAACAATTTGGTGTTTTTTCTTTGTAAAGTCCGTCCACCCAATCAAAGGATATGAGCCTTGGAAAATTATATGTAAACTAGCTTGGATTCTCCATGTGGGTGGGAACCTTATGTTTATGACAAAATAAAATTTCCCCTCCCACATGGAGAATCAGAGCTAGTTTACATATAACCTTCCAGGGGCCTTATCTTTAGATTTAAAAAGAAAAACGCCATCACATGGGGTATGCACCCGGATGTTTCAAACAAAGGTTAAACCTCAGGAAGGCTGTCTGGCACCTTCCTCATAACGCTGAATTCAGGAAGCATCCTGGCATGTTTTTAGATCCATATACTGAGAAGCATATAGCATGTTGTTTTATTCAGATTACTTTATCCTACCTAGTTATTACAGAATATTTGGGGTCTCTCTTGAGTGAATCTCCCTCTACATCTTCAGCCAGAATGTGTTAAAAGGTGCAAAATAGAAACATCAGTGTAAATCACATTCTCATTTTGCATGCTCAAAAATCTAACTACTTTTCATTTTAGAAAAAAAAAAACATCGGGCACAAGCACAAATCGTTGGCGTCCTCTGACAGTGGTTCAGCGGCCTGATTTCCATTGCCTTTTAATTAGGTTGTTGTAGGTGCCTGCTCTTGTTTGCATTTCTAATTCAGTTTATGCTTAGGGACATTGAACTTACAAGGGCCATTAATCTGAGAGAAGCAAGGCTTTTGTCACAAGATATTTGGAAGAGTGGCCATAGAATAATAATCCAATCTACTGATTTGTGCAGTGCCAGGTTTCTTTAGTTTTTCTTTTGACTTAACAGTAACCATGAATAGATTTACACACATATTGATGACTGTGAACTGTGCCAGTGTTTGTAAGTATAGGATTTGTGATTAGTTATTAATACACAGTCTACAAATAGCAGTCCTTCAGGTACACATATGTAAATATGGAAGATGTATATGTATGTTGTGTAATATATATATATATATATATATATATATATATATATATATATATATATGGAGAGATAAAGTCTTTTCAATCATAATGTGGATTTAATTGCCAAATCAGTATTTCTGTCCCAAAAGGAACAGATTCTCAGCTATGGACAGTGCTGTTTCGGCCTATTGGGCCTCCTCAGCATAGCGTAGGGATACTGATTTGGCAGAGTGAGAGACTATAGACCAGGGTCAGGGGATAATCGTACACATCAGGGAGAGTGTGTGCCTACATAGGCAGTACGGAGACTTACAAGTCCGAACTCCGTACTTGGGACTTACAAGTACGGAGACTTACAAGTCCGTACTCCGTACTTGGGACAGAAATACTGATTTGGCAATTAAATCTACATTATGATTAAAAAGACTTTATAACTGAGTCGATCATGATGTTAAGGATGCTGCCCTCTATAGGGTGGCGTACAGAGTGCACTGTTCTCCTAATTACATCCTGGAGAATAGATTTGCATATTTTTTACCCAGAATCCCTAGCGGAGCAGGAATGACTTGTAAGTCTCCGTACTGCCTATGTAGGCAAACACTCTCCCTGATGTGTACAATTGTCCCCTGACCCTAAGTTGTTTTAGGCAGGGTTGTGGAGTCAGATTTGCAAAAACATACCAACTCTAACTCAAGCTTCAAAATAAAGTAATTAATTGTTTTTTTATTATATAATTATTGGTGCTGTATAATTAATTGTATGTAGATGCTTAACTTGTTGCATATTTAGCTTTATAGCATTTCAATCATTAGCTTTTTAATGAATTAGAGGATCTCTACTTCTTCTTACTAGTCATGGCTTATGAAGGAGTTGGAGTCAGGGCAGAGTTGGTCTGTAAAGTCTACCCACACCACAGCCCTGGTTCCAGAGGAAGCAGGATAATGAAATATCTAGGAAGGAAGACATTTAACCAGACTTGTTACAACAGTATTATTACTACGGTATTACAGTACCATGCTGGAATTCAGTAAGCTCTTTAGAACAACCCAAATATGCAGTGATTTCCAAAACCGTTGTGGTTTTGGAAATAGCAGCATGTCAATTATACCTGTGATGAAACCTGAAATGCTGGTGGTTTCCCCCATAGGTATAATGGAAGCAGAAAGTCTGCAGAGTTTCTGTGCTTAGCACTGCGGGAATAACTGCGATGCATTGCCGCGGCGCCTTTTCCCATAATTCTTTTTGAGCCTTAGTCTGAAAGGGATCCTGTCACATGGGAATTGCAGGGTAATCTGCAGGCAGCTTGTTGAGTACATGTTTGTTCTTGCTACGCTTAGACAATCACCTAGTCATGGGGCCTTCATGACATTTATCTGTGTTCACAGGTATACATGGATGGCTTTCCTCCCCCATGACTAGATGGTTATTTCTAAACATAGGAGCAAAGATATAAATGAATAAATGACAAGGTATATTGAATATTTTCCCACAAACCTATACATCAGTTTTCTCCACTCCTTCTGCTCTGTAATATGCGTCTTGCAGATTGCGATGTATTTTCCATGTGACAGATTCCCCTGAAGGAAAGCGCTATCCACTGTGCTGCTCCCTTTACACTTGTACACTTAAAGGGATCCTATTACTCGGACACAATGTTTTCTAGGTGCACCGCCGTTCGCCTACAATCCCGGTTCTTGTCGGTATGCAAATTAGCTCTCTCGCAGCACTGGGGGTGGGCCCCAGTGCTCAGACAGCACTAGGGGCATCCCCAATGCTGCAAGAGAACTCTCTCTAGCACTGCCTCCATCTTCTTCAGCAGCGTCTTCTTCAGCCTCTTCTTCCGGCGGTGGCTTGTAACTTTTAGGCCTGTGGGCATGCGCAGTCCGCTCTGCCCAAGGCCCGAGGCCTAGAAGTTACAAGCCACCACCGGAAGAAGAGGCTGAAGATGACGCTGCTGGAGAGAGTTCTCTTGCAGCATTGGGGACGCCCCCAGTGCTGTCTGAGCGCTAGGGCCTGCCCCCAGTGCTGCGAGAGAGCTAATTTGCATACCGACAAGATCCGGAATTGTAGGCGAACGGCGGCGCGGAGAAGACGACAGAAGGTAGGAGAAGAATAACCTTTCTTAAGGCTATTCCAACCTGGTACCTAGAAAAAATTGTCTGATTGATAGGATCCCTTTAATAAAATGTTCATTTTAAGAACAATATATACCTTGTTTTGGTTGTTTCTTGTCTTCTGATCTCCTAACTATTGCTTCAACTTCTAAATGCATTTGGGCAGACATTTATTCCCAAATGCTCCCACAGGCATAGTGTTCACAAACTAACAACGGAAATCAGACAAAACTGTGATTTCCTCCATGTAACCCCCTAAATACCGCAGACAACTGCATCCTTTAAAGATGGGATGAGATCAAATGACTCTCCCTTTGACATTACAGAGGAAACCCAGATAACACTATTAACCAGTGTTTTATCAGTTCCGGATTCTAGTGAGAACTCTATAAATCCCCAATGATTGTGCCATTTAAGACATGGGCATTGACACTGACATTAATGCTTATATTGGCCTTTGTATAAAATATATGGTTAATGTTTTGGCACACTAAGCTATGTTATTAAAAAAAAAAAAAAAGGCATGAAAAATCAAGTTTTATAAAATTATATATGCATATTTTTTCAGTAAAATGTTTTTGTTTTGTTTATTAAAGGTGCTGAATTTAGAAAGAAGGTCCCAATAGATTTACTGTATAGGTGAACTATGGCTTCCATCAAATTAGTAAAGGTCCCTGATTGTCTAATTTTGGCTATTTTTATTACATTAACAAAAAAATTTTTATTAGCCATAGAAAATGGCATATTTGCAAAAATTATCTACACAATAGAGCTGGACGGATACACAGACAGCCAATATGTTGCTTGGTAGAGCAAAAGATAATCTGCCTCTGACTGATGAATCTTTTATACTGAGCATAAGTATTAACATGCCGTTATTATAAGTGGGCACTCCGGGAAAATAAAAGGTCAAGAAAATAAATAAGGCTGTCGGTCAAAGGGTTCTCCAGAAATGTAGCATTAAAGGTGAAGAGGAACATTATGTGCAAAACTGAAGAAGTCGATTAGAAGAAAACAAGAAGAAGATACAAGTCATTCTAGCCTGAGCAGCATTTGTTGTGGAAATCATGTGTTATAGCCTAAAGCCAGGCTGGTTTACATTGACAACACTATTCCGAACAACATGTACTTATACATCTCATCAATAAGGTCTCTCCTCCTTAAAGAGAATCACCAAGTAGAAAAGGCCAAATAACATGCCTCTTTGGGTCACTGTGCCCATTGATTATTTGACATTTGAACAGGTGGATAGATTAAAAAACCACAAAAGACAAGGCTGATGTTTTTCTTAACCCCTTAAGGACCCGGCCATTTTTTGGTTTCGCATTTTCGTTTTTCCCTCCTCACATTTCAAGAGCCATAACTTTTTCATTTTTCAGTTCACAGAGTCACATGATGGCTTATTGTTTGCGGGACAAATTGTACTTTGTAATGGTATCATTCAATATGCTGTGCAATGTACTGGGAAGCTGGAAAAAAATTCAGAATGAGGCGCAATTGGAGAAAAAATGCATTTGCGCCATTTTCTTATGGGTTTAATTTTTACAGCGTTCACTGTTTGGTACAAATGACATGTTACCTGTGTTCTACGTGTCAGTACGAACGCGGTGATACCAAATTTATATAGTATTTGAAATGTTTTGATACTTTTAAAAAAATGATAAACTTTGCAAAATAGAAAAAAAATTTTGTGTCATCATGTTCTAACACCTGTAACTTTTTCATATTTCCATGTATGGAGCTGGTTGTGGTGTCTTTTTATGCGGGACAAGATGACGTTTCTATTGATACCATTTGGGGAAAGATCTGATGGTTTGATCACTTTTTATTCAATTTTTTATAGGAGGCAAAGTGTTGAAAAAAACGCTTTTTGGCGGTTTTTATTTTTTTTGCCGCTACGCCGTTCGCAGTACGGGATAAATGTTTTAATATTCTAATAGTTCGGGCATTTTGGAGCGCAGGGATACCTAATATGTTTATGTTTAATGTTCTTTAATTACTTTTATAGCTAATCTAGGGAAAGGGGGGTGATTTGAACTTTTATATTTTTTTTATTTTTTTAATACTTTTAAAAACTTTTTTTTTCTTCTGTTACATTTATGATCAGACCCCTTAGGTACCTTGAAACCTAGGGGGTCTGATCGCTCATACTATTCACTGCAATACTACAGTACTGCAGTGAATAGCAGAATCCCAGCACTTCTATTAGACGATGCCTCTGGCATCGTCTAATAGATCTAGTGCAGAGACAAGCCTGGAAGCCTTCAATAGGCTTCCGGCTGTCATAGCAACCAATCACCGCCCTCATGTGACGTTCAGGAGGGCGGCGATCGGGGAAACATGGCGGCGCCCATGCCGCCTGCGCTGTTTACACGCTGCGGTCACGTTTGACCGCAGTGTGTAAAGGGTTAACAGCAGCGATCGGCTCGGGCACCGACCGCTGCTGTTATTGGCAGGTCCTGGCTGTATTATACAGCCGGCATCTGCCGTGTATGGAGCGAGCTCAGCGTGTGAGCTCGCTCCATACATCCCCATGCGACCCATGACGTACAGTTACGTCAAGGGTCGCTAAGGGGTTAAAGGGGCTCTATCATTGGGAAAAGTCCTTTTTAGCTAAGCACATACTTGCATAGCTTTTAGAAAGGCTATTCCACGCTTACCTTCTGTATGTAAAATGCCTCAGTAGTTTTTGAATGATCCCTTTTTTATTCATATGCTAATTAGGCTCCAGTGTGCACCCCGGAAGTCTCTGCGAGCACTCTCTCTGCTGTGTGTGAGAGCAGGGAAGGTTGATTAGTCATCATCAGCAGCCAGTGCTTGCTGAGACTTCCGGTTGCACGCTGGAGGCTAATTAGCGTATGAATAAAAACAGGCTCATTCAAAAACTACTGAGGCGATTTACATACAAAAGGTAGGTGTGGAATAGCCTTTCTAATGGCTATGCAAGTGTATGTTTAATCAAAAATAACTTTTCCCAATGATAGAGCCCCTTTAAAGAAAGTAAAGGTTACTGCTCAAATGGTGAATAAAAGCTAATTTACATAGAACTTATTAAGGGCCATATCTTTTCAACAGGCATGAAGTATGTCATTTAGAATTTTGTACTTAGTGATAGGTTCTATTTAAATCATCATATCACAAACCTTAACCCATTAAAGATGACCTTTTACCACATCTACCTACTTCAGTTGTTAGTTTCTGTTATGAGGGTCACGCAACTGATTTTGAACACAGTTGGAATTTTCTCTAGCCCCCATTTCTCTAGCCCCCATTCCTGAGCAGTAAGTTCTATTAGTGCTCCAATCAGAGGCAGGCCATGTCAGAATCTTACCTCTTGTCTGCTCCTGCCAGACACAACCCTCCTGACAGTACAAAGCCTAAATCGCATATCAGGCACCAAAATTAACAGCAATTATCCTCCGGGACAGTTTGGGCTAGAGAAAAAGGTTCTAACTGGTCCAGTCAGTAGAGCTGATGATGCAAATCACTAGAGCTGGTGGACATGGTGAAAGATCCTCTTAAAGGACTCGACCAAGTTTGATATTGGCCACTTTCAAACCAATCAGGCCACTGATGCCAAAAACTTGCAGATGAAGTCGCAGGTTGAAGCTAGTCCATGAAAAGTCAGCCAATGAGACTTTTACTCCTGGCCTTGGTTCTAAAAATCACGTCTAAAGGTGCCACAAAGACTGTGGCTCTAGTCTTAGGAATATTTTAATTACATGCAATGGATGGTATGAATCTGCATGTAATATTGTATTAGCTGGTGTTGGTTTCTTATAAGTACTGCAGACAATCTTGCTTGAAAGTGGTGTCAAGTATAAAAAAAAAATCAGCGAGCTGTCCATTAGACTGATGATAATTTACCCGGTTAATCTGACCCGTCTTGGTACACTTGCAGGCTGGTTTATATTCACAAAATGATCATTAGCTCTGCCTTGATTCACTGGTTTGTGGTAACAAAGGTATGTTACTGCTTCATTTACTGCTCTAGACAACTCTGCTACGTTTTGGACATGGCAGACTTCCGTAAAATTCCACTCATTATTATTGATATAATGTATGTTAAGGATTGACACTCCCACCACATACACTCACCGGCCACTTTATTAGGTACACCTGTCCAACTGCTCGTTAACACTTAATTTCTAATTAGCCAATCACATGGCGGCCACTCAGTGCATTTAGGCATGTAGACATGGTCAAGACAATCTCCTGCAGTTCAAACCGAGCATCAGTATGGGGAAGAAAGGTGATTTGAGTGCCTTTGAACGTGGCATGGTTGTTGGTGCCAGAAGGGCTGGTCTGAGTATTTCAGAAACTGCTGATCTACTGGGATTTTCACGCACAACCATCTCTAGGGTTTACAGAGAATGGTCCGAAAAAGAAAAAACATCCAGTGAGCGGCAGTTCTGTGGGCGGAAATGCGTTGTTGATGCCAGAGGTCAGAGGAGAATGGCCAGACTGGTTCGAGCTGATAGAAAGGCAACAGTGACTCAAATAGCCACCCGTTACAACCAAGGTAGCCAGAAGAGCATCTCTGAACGCACAGTACGTCGAACTTTGAGGCAGATGGGCTACAGCAGCAGAAGACCACACCGGGTGCCACTCCTTTCAGCTAAGAACAGGAAACTGAGGCTACAATTTGCACAAGCTCATCGAAATTGGACAATTGAAGATTGGAAAAACGTTGCCTGGTCTGATGAGTCTCGATTTCTGCTGCAACATTCGGATGGTAGGGTCAGAATTTGGCGTCAACAACATGAAAGCATGGATCCATCCTGCCTTGTATCAACGGTTCAGGCTGGTGGTGGTGGTGTCATGGTGTGGGGAATATTTTCTTGGCACTCTTTGGGCCCCTTGGTACCAATTGAGCATCGTTGCAACGCCAAAGCCTACCTGAGTATTGTTGCTGACCATGTCCATCCCTTTATGACCACAATGTACCCAACATCTGATGGCTACTTTCAGCAGGATAATGCGCCATGTCATAAAGCTGGAATCATCTCAGACTGGTTTCTTGAACATGACAATGAGTTCACTGTACTCCAATGGCCTCCACAGTCACCAGATCTCAATCCAATAGAGCATCTTTGGGATGTGGTGGAACGGGAGATTCGCATCATGGATGTGCAGCCGACAAATCTGCGGCAACTGTGTGATGCCATCATGTCAATATGGACCAAAATCTCTGAGGAATGCTTCCAGAACCTTGTTGAATCTATGCCACGAAGAATTGAGGCAGTTCTGAAGGCAAAAGGGGGTCCAACCCGTTACTAGCATGGTGTACCTAATAAAGTGGCCGGTGAGTGTATATTTGAGGAGGTTTTCCATGTAAGGGGGCATTTGCACGATGTAACGCGGCGTTGATTCTGACACGTACACTCGTGTAAGAATCAGCGCTGCAAAACAGAATCCCATTGATTTCAATGGGTTCCGTTTAGCACACGTAACACATTGAAATCAATGGGTTAAAAAGCCTCCCATTGATTTCAATGTGTTATGCGCGCTAAACAGAACCCATTGAAGTGAATGGGATTCTGTTTTGCAGCGCTGATTCTGACACGAGTGTACGTGTCCGAATCAACGCCGCCTTACATCGTGTGAATCTCCCCTAAGACCTATACCATATATATATTTTATATCTTTAAAAATCATGTTATGCAAATTGCTTATTTAAATTTTTTCTCCCACCACACCATAAAAAGAATGGCTAAAGAGGTGAAAACTTTAGTAGTAGCTACGCATTTGCATTTATGAAATGTCTTCATTTTCTAGAGATAGACTACAGTAAGGATTTTGGGATAATATATGGTTGGGCTATCATACGTTTATCCAATATAATTTTATTTAATATGAATTTACTTATTTAAAACCTAAAAAGTATTTAAGCATTTTGATGATTTGCCCTTTCATATGAAAAACCAATTAAATTAGCAAATATTGAATATTGTGCTTTAGAGTTCATTGAAATCAAATGAATAACTTTAGCTTATTAAAACCTCAGATATAGTACACATATGGGGATATCTCTTATCTATTCATTTTAATCTTTCTGTACAAGTTCAGACTGGGATTGGTTCCCTAAAGAAAGTTCAGAATTGATTGTGCCGTGCTTTATTAAATAACTAATGATAGATATGTTGGGGCTTTATATTGGTGCTAATGGGAGAGTGTCTGTTGTGTGCTACTCTTTACTGGAGCTGTGAGATGTCATAAGACCTGGGGGTAAAGCTAATTGCACCATTTATTAATAATTAAATGAGAATTACTTCGAAAGTAGCCCTCTATGAATTTAAGGATTCAGTAGTGGGACCTCATTACCCTCTCCACAGCAGCCAAGATTTTTAGTGCTACATAACTATGTATCTTTCTTTTGGGTCAAAGAGAAGACCCCATATTAGATTGTTATTGGGCTCTTTTACCCTCTTTCCTGTCTTCTACATTATTGGACTGAATTACCAAAAGATTATTCCAGAACAGACAGTTTATATTACATAAACAAGTTTAATCTTTCTTTAGCACATACTTTATGCAATAATACATATCAATAAAATACCTGGAATGCACTTTGGCAGGGTGCAACTGGTGGGGATGTTTCCTGGGAGTCAAGAGAGGAGACACAAAGTCACTCTGTTTTGGTCAGGGTGTATATGGGGCTTGAGCAGCAAACTAAATCTTAGGCCATGGGTTAAAGATAGTTACATTACATAGCAGATGAGGTTGGATGAAGACATCAGTCCATAAAGTCCAACCTATAACCCTACAGTCCCCTACAGTGTTGATCCAGAGGAAGGCAAAAAACTCCATGAGGCTTATGCCAATTGCCCCATTTCAGGGGAAAGAAAAATTCCTTCCCGAATCCAATCTGGTAATCAGTATAAAACACTGGCTCAACGTGTCCTTAAATCTATAACCTATAAACCGTAATATTTTTCTCTTCAAGAAAGGCATCCAGTCCCTCTTTGAACTTGCACAATGAATCCGCCATCACCACTTCCTGGGGTAGAGAGTTCCCGAGCCTCGCTGTTCTTACTGTGAAGAATCCCCTTCTATGTTTCTGGTGAAACTTTCTCTCCTCCAGACGTAGAGGATGTCCCTCTTGTCACTGTCACTGGCCTAGGAGTAAAAAGATCGTTAGAATTTTTTTTTTTGCTGTCCCTTAATGTATTTGTACTTTGTTATTAGAGCTCCCCGTAGATGTCTTTCTAGTTTGATTATATTTGGCTTGTATACTGGGGCTCAAAATGGCACACAAAAAGTGTGGCCGTACCAGTGATTTGTATAGAGGCATAACTATGGCCTTGTCATGAGAATCTAGACCTCTTTTGATGCATCCCATAATTTTATTTGCCATGGCAGCAGCTGCCTGACACTGGTCATTAAAGGTAAGCTTGCTGTCCACCAAAATCACCAAGTCTTTTTCATTGTCAGTCTTACCCAGTATTTTATTATTTAGTACATAGTCATACATTTTATTTCATTGATCAAAATGCATAATCTTACATTTGTCAAACTTAAACTCTGTTTACCAAGTCTCCACCCATGATTCCAGCTTCCTTAGATCCCCCTGTAATATTCTACTATCCTCCTCATTTTTGATTAACTTATAAAGTTTAGTATCGTCTGCAAATATGGACACCCTGCTTTGTAAACCCTCTACCAGGTCATTAACCCCTTCGTACTAGTACGGCAGATGCCAGATTTTAAATATGGCAGTCGCTTGGAAATTGGGCAACTGCCGAGTCTCTGCTGTTTTATGCTCGCGATTGGTGCCCGCACTGATCGCGCACATTAACACCTCTTGAGCCTTGGTCAAAACGCGTGGACACCGCCATTTTGTCGGGAATCGCCAGCATATGGAGCAAGCTCTGAGGCTGGCGTCCCATTACCATGACAGCCAGAAGCCTTGTGAAGGTTCCCAAGCCTGACTTTCAATATTTTCTATTACAGGGCCAAAGCAATAGCAATTTCCCAAAATGGTATAATTATAAAGTACACCTAGTCCCGCAAAAAAGACACGGAAGTATAAAAAATAAACTTACAGGTGTCAGACAGAAAAAAAAAATAAAAATTTTTCAGAGTTTTGGCTTTTGTTAAGGGGTTAAAATGTAAATAAAACTATATAAATTTGGTATCCTCGGAATCGTCCCGAAACATAGAATACAGGTGTCATGTCATTTTGGCTGCACAGTAAACGCTGTAAAAACAAAACCCGTAAGAAAGTCGCCAAAATGCACTTTTGCTTCAAATCCACCCCATTCAGAATTTTTTTTCCAGCCTCTCAGTATATTGTACAGAATAATTAATTGTAGTATTGTGAAGAAAAATTTCTCCTGCAAACATTAAGACATCATATAGCTCTGAAAATGGAAAAATAAAAAAGTTATGGTGTTTGGAAGGAGGGGAGTCAAAAATGGAAAATCGAAAAATTCCTGTGGCGGGATGCATGTCTCTCTTGATCAGTTAGGTGTAACTCAGTCTAGTACACAGGAGTCTGGTATTAACACATGAAATGTCAGTGTTGATAAACCTCCTTTTATGTATCTTATTATAATGCAATGATTATCAGAGATAAACAAGCAGGAGAATGAATGAGAATTTTACTAAGAAACCATTTCTGCTGCTTTTTGTGCAGTATAAAAGAGCACTTTGAAAGATTTTTAACATTTTTGGCCTCTAATTCATTCTTTGCTGATATAGTACTGGCATTTTGCAAAATACCCAAGTGATCATTGTTTCCTGACATGTTGAGCTCTGGAGAACTAGAAACCCACTCATGCATTACTGTGTATGAAAGAAAGGCAACATGGGACTGAGGGCAGCAGAATAATTGTCAAGTTGTCAAAAATTCTGTCATATAACTGGTCTCTTAATACTGCTCCAGACTTCTCTTCTATCTTATGTCTTGTCTCCTTTGTGGTTTGTAGCCCAAAAGATTAAAGAAACCTAAACCTCACATCTGATAATTGTACGGAAAACTTTCCTGGCAAACCATCATCCGAGCGATTGTACCATTATTTATTTTTGCTGCCAGGGAGTAAGAGATAACATCTGGAGCCCTCCTTTCCCCATTCTCCACTTACCTTTCTGTCTGTTTAACAGATGCACTTCATGTCCTTCTAGACATTAAGGAATTAACTTGCCATGGCTGTCCATTATTATCAGCTGGAGGAAGCGTAACTGATATTTGTCCAGGACGGATCACAATACAAATGAAAAAAAGCCAGTCTAATGAGATAGTAACTAATAGAGTCCAAATGTAAAGCTCCCCACACAGATATGGGGGATATATTTTCAGGTAATGTTAGTAATCAGTAAGAGGATAAGCATTGTACAGTGCCATACACATAGACATGTCCACCTACGGATTCATGCATATGGTTGTATTGGAACAAGAACCCTTTCCTATACAATGACTTGCGTTGTATTGAACCCCATGAACAGAGATGTTTTACTCTTGTAGCTGTGGACGCAGAATGCGCACCCCTGCTCCAGTCATTTCATAACTCCTTTAAAAGTCTTACGTTTTTTTTAATAAGTTTTTGTATTGTGTTAAAATAAAATATATATATTTAATAGTAAATGTCAAATCTCTCTTTAGCAGCGTATATCAGTCTGTAGTCAGCGAACCCGCTCTCAACCACAGAATCCTGGAAATTGTTTGTAGGTTACAGAGAAGATCAAAAAATGAGAAGTTGGCACTCTGTTATTTGGAGTCATCACTCCTTCTTTCCCCTAGTTTTCAGTGTTTGTTATATACAAATAATGGGTTTGGGATGGTTTTTCTCGTACAGTAGTTGTTTATTCTGTCTTTAGACAGAAAGTGTAGCTGGTGACATTTAAGTAAATAACATACTCAGGTACGGCATATGTCATTATTTTGCAAAAATATCTTAAAGGAGACCCGTCAGCTATTCTGACATATTTTTTTTGCTTCTATTTCCTATAAAATAACAATTCTGGAACACCTTCTGTTATAACTGTACATTGCACTGTTTCTCTTTTAGTCCTCATGGATATGTAGGAAGAACTTTAGAACTAGTTGTGTCTATGTTGGGCTTGTTGTAGAGTGTCGGAACAAGCAATAATTCCCATAGTGATAACAAATGAATGAGTGATTTCTGGTAAAGAAAGTTCTCGCCTTTCTGTGCATTTGAGTTTATTGTGGGGGAGATTTTTCCTACAACTTTCTCACAATTGTACATTTAATAGATATACCAGAAAGTGGTTTCCATCATCCATAGGTGCACATAAGTCATATTCTGTACTGTATATGTCTTTTTACTGAATGTTTGCGTGAAACAGCGCACCTTCTCACCTATGTTAGTAGAATGGGGTCCTATAGATTTGTTTACCATATGCACCAAGAGCTTTCCTGGTATTAAAACATACACTGCAGATGTCGTGTGGAAAGACACTGATGCCCACCATCTTGTAGTGAATATAAGCACTCTCCTCAGCATTAAAAATGACAGCATCAAGGTTATACAAACTGAGGAAGTAGCAGAGGCTGGTAAGATCTGCGTATTAGAACATTTCCAAGCACCTAGCTCCTATCTGTGGCATACAGCAGGGGCACAAAGGCCAGATTGAAAATAAAGTTTTTTTAGTCACCTGAAAGCACAAAAATTGGATGAAATGGTATGGGATGATTGTACCATGCTTCTTTTTGTAGATGTGCTAGTTTTCGCTAAACTGAGAGGAACAGAATCCTTGAGCTAAGAGTCCTTGGTTTATCACATTGGCAGATCACTGTGCTCCTAGGCCATGTAGTGATCCATTCTGTGCTGCAGGTAACATTAACAGCTTGACTTTACATTGACTTGGTTGGGGAAACAACGGCACTCTTTCTCCAAAGTGTGATGGGAGCCATTTTTCAACAGAACAATGTGAGGCCGCATGTTGCTTGTGCTATTGCAAGCAGCCTGCATGGCCTAAATATGCTCCCAAGGACTGCAGCGTATATGGAATTATCTCGCATCAATCATATCTAGGAAGTTATTGGTTGACAATTGCAAAGAAAGCTGCCAACCAGCAATCTTATGATTTGCGTGCCCAAGTACATTCAGCATGGCAAAGCATTCCACAAACAGCCATTAATAACCTCCTTGATGGTATGCCAAGGTGAATAAGTTGTGTATGTCTGTGTCTGGTGCTCTTACTAGATACAGAATAATTGGAGGTGTTTAAAATATTTCGATTCTAGGTTTTAGAATTTGTGTTTATCACATGTCTATCAATCCTGTGATTTCCATAATTTCCAATTTTTTTTCCTTCTTGCTGTTGCAATGCCAGTGCTGAGGACTGTATTTGCTGAAATACATATAATTTGATGGGTCCTCTGAGAATCAAATGTTCATCCCATTCCAACAGATTATGCAAATATCATCTATAGTCCATTACCTCTGTATGTAACAGACCTAAAACTGAGTTTATTGCAAGCTGACTTTTGGTCTTGTAGCATGTAAATTTGGGATTCTCATGACCTATCAAATCCAGCTCTGCTACATCAGCTCCATATTGTGCATCTTCCAGTGATACTGTGCTTATTTATTTACAATCATCCCTCATTACTGACTGCAAACATGTACTGCTATGAAGAGAGATAGCAGAGCTGGCTTTGCCTGAGAGGTAGCAAGTGAAACTCCGCCCACCAATGCACAGAGAAAACCAGGAAGTGAACAGAGCAATCAGCCTGCAATTTGGTGAACAGGCGAGTTGGGAAAACCTCTTTAATGTTCACACTGTGGTTGTGGGTCAACCGTCTCACAATGTTAATGTAAAAACAGGCTTTCAGGGTTTTTTAGATGGGAAAAAAGATCTGCATTTATAAAATGAAATTACCTTATTATGTTCATTATATCCACATATAAACTTGAAATGATGTTTAAAGGTAAAAGAACGCAAAAACTGGTTTGTCCCCAAATTGTAGTTAAAACCATTATGTTCAATCTTAAAAACAGCATATGTTTTTGGTAGAACTTGGAGCGAGTAGAATTTATGCTTTATCCATCAGTTTTAGTGACTGTTCAATTCCCAGTGTTTGCAGAGAAAACATTAAGTTTACATCCAACATTGTGGCCCATGTAGAACAGGGAAATGTTGCAATTACTAGTTGACAAGCCGTACCAACAATTTTGATGTTACTGCAATATTTAAGGAGGCTCTAATATAAGATATGCACTATTCATCGGGTGCCCCAGGCGAAAATAAATTGGGGAAATAAAGCAGACTGGAATTGGTTTTGGAGATTCAAACATTGTAGCATCCAACAATATTTGTTTTATTAATGTTCTCCATTGCGGCTTTGTCAGAACAGAATTAATCCACAAGTGCGATGCTGTGTTATACGGCACAATCTACTTCCTGGAATGTCTTCAGAATGTACTTTTTATTTTTATAATGCATTATATTAACAGAAAACTATCAGAAAAGTCGTATAATTGTATTCATGCCTTATAACTGAAATAAAAATTTCAGTGTGAATAGAATTTTTTGTTATTTTGTTCTTAAAGTAAGTTTAAAATGTAAGTGTTACCCCGAACCTCATTCTCATTCAGAACTGTCATCTGTTAGCCAAAGTAGGGAGCAGCAACAAAGACTCTCAGTATAAAGTACCAAGCATGTCCATGTATTACACTGTCAGGGTTTTCTTGCTAATGACAGTGTATGCAGAATAGAGGCGCCCCTTCACACGGCGTATACGCTCACTGCTTTGGAGTGTGTAAACGTTCCGTAGCAGCGGCGTCTAAAGCAGTTCCCATTGTTTTCTATGGGAGCCGGCAGACGCTCGCTCCCCATAGAAATGAATGGAAAAAGCA
Source organism: Leptodactylus fuscus (assembly GCF_031893055.1). Taxonomy (NCBI): domain Eukaryota; kingdom Metazoa; phylum Chordata; class Amphibia; order Anura; family Leptodactylidae; genus Leptodactylus; species Leptodactylus fuscus. Next base: position 178,823,846 of record NC_134267.1, on the reverse strand, counting down.
GCCCATTCATTTCTATGGCGAGCGCGCGTCTGCCGGCTCCCATAGAAAACAATGCGATCTGCTTTTAGACGCCGCTGCTACGGAACGTTTACACGCTCCAAAGCAGTGAGCGTATACGCCGTGTGAAGGGGCCCTATTCTAATTGCTGAGGGTGTGACTGCTGGAGTACGAAGTCACACAGTACGAGGTCACACAGTGCATAGTGAATAGTGTGGTAGTGTGGATGCTTGGCCAAGGTGATTTTCATTTCTATGGGACTTCTGGAATTGTAATATCTGTTTGGGCTAGTTCACACGGGGATTCTGCAGTGCATATTCCATAGCGGCTTCCGGTGCAGTGCACGGCATCCTTCACGGCTTTCCGCTCTGGATTAGGCCCAAATGAATGACCGCTATTGTGAGGGGGTGGATTATGATGTGGATTCCGCGCCAAAATCCGCCCTCTCTTGCCCCGTGTGAACTCATAGAAGTAAACATAGAAGTGCCTAAGCTTGCACACCAACACTCACATGGGGGCAGAAACATACATTCATACATACATGCTTCTCATGCTTGTCTTTTATTGACCTACTACACTCTGAACACATCTATAGTACACGGATATGCCTCGTATCTCCCCTGTTCCCTGTCTATTCTATTATTCCCTATCTGTGAGAGGTAGCGAAAAACATCTTAAGTCACCCCCTCTACCTCATAGATCAGCAAGCAGGACTCCTATTGTGTGAATTGATTTATTACTCTGTAATGTCTTGTTTTGTCTGTACTTTAACCGTACGATTTGCAAAGTTCTGCAGAAACTGTTAGATATAAATAAAATGTATTATTATTAATGTGGTTCAGAACGGGTAATGTTTCTCATTAGGGAGATATAGTACAGGAACTTATTAGACCATGCATGCCCTGCTGTGAATTCTGGGTAAGGAATATGCAAATAAGACATGATTGGTGAAAAAAGAGGAATTTCCTTGAAGCACCATCTTTTAGAAAGTAGAATAAGTTCCTGTATCTTCTCTTCCTAATGACATAAATAATATAAAAGAAAAAGAACAGGAATAAATGATCCTGCTTGTGATCCACTACCACCACCAGATTGCTGACGAAGACACCAGGCAAGGTGTAGAAACACATTGCCATTATCAATAAAGGATTATAAGCAGCGCATCATTTATTCCTGCATTTTTTTCTTTTTTATTATTTGTGTCCACATCTATACTAACAACCATTGGTTGTTTGGTCCCCGGGTAGCGTATCTCACCAAATACTCTGAGGAGCAGGGTTTTTTTTTAATTTTCTCCCTAATGAGAGATAATATCTGTTCTGATCCACATTGTGACCTCTCACACAGCCAGTCTGTACCCTTCTCTGCACCAATGAGATCTTATTTGCATACTCCCATTAGTTTTGGAAATCGTAGCATTTCCGTTGTGGGTATTTTCTGCAATGTGTGTATGGGATTTGCTGGAATACCATCCATTTTTCAGGGATTGCAAACATTTACGCCACGTCGGGCTCCAACATAAGAGTTATTTCATTGATCAAAAGTAGGAGAGGATGCTAAAATCGAGAAAAGGTCACTTGTTCCCTGCCATCCGTTATGGACCCTTCTGACTCGTCATTGTATAGTACATATCTGTGCACATAGCATCTACTATATTCAAAAGAAGGATTAAGAGGAGGAGGTCTGGATCCATCAGATCCCCTTGTAGTATCTCAAACAATCTTTCTGCTGCAATAATCCAGCCCGCTCCTCATTTCTATAAAATGTCCACCAACTTCTCAGAGTGTTTCAGAATACTAAAGCACAGTGTACACTGAGTAGTCTGAGTAGTTGTTGGCCATTTCACAGAAATAAAGAGGTGACTAAGGCCCCTTGCAGACAACGTTACGAATGTTCAGTGTGCTCTCCAGGTTTTTCCCAGACAGCACACTGAGCCATTCATTTCTATGGGCCTGTACACATGACCGTGAATTACATGGTCCCGTGTGTGGGCCGACAGTACGGGCTTGCAAAACATGGAACAGGACCTATTCCTGTACGATTTTGTGGCCCTGCTTCTACGGCTCCTAGACATTGAATGAAAGGGGCCGCAGAAGCACAGTTGGTGCACGGGTCGCACACGGATGACATCTGTGTGACACCTACACGGCGCTAGTGCCTTTCATTCACGGTCGTCAGTTAGCACATGGTTGTTTGCAACCCAGTTTAAGAATCAGAGGAGCCATTCCAGAAGTATTAAAAAAGCAGGAGGCATTTATTGCAAAAATTTCGTTGTGAACGGAGGATTGTTAAAAGAAGATTTCTGGGCCAAATTTTTTTTACATTTTTTTTTTATATAATAAAGGTCTGTTCTATTATTTGGTTAATAAGTGCACTTGCATTCCTTTAGCAGTGTTTTGAGTGATTTCTGGGTTTCTCTGTGAGCTCCTGGCATCTTCTGCATTTGTTTACATTGTGTAGCTTCCTACTGTCATAGTTCATGAAATGCAACATGGTAGTTGTAGGCTGACTCGCGCTACCTCCCTTTCTCTCCCGCTCCCTTTCTCAAACCCTTTCCCTGTCTTGCCTGCCTATCGCGCCCACTACTAGCCCTTCCCAACTAACTCAGTCCACCCTCCACACCATCATACTTACCTGTCTTCCTTCCAGACTTCCTTCTGCAGGATGGGTCCTCCTCTTCTTTGAGTCTGCCGGTGCATGCGCAATAGTCCCAGCGCTGCAGCTGGCAATGTATTGCTACTGCGCAGGTGTGGGAGGCTCCTCCGATCTGAGCATGCGCTGGCAGAGGTCACAGAAGAGAAGCCATCCTGCAGAATGAAGTCTGGAAGGAAGACAGGTAAGTATGATTGGGTGGAGGGAGAGAGGATTATAAGGGTGCATTCACACTGAGTAAACGCTAGCTTATTCTGAACGTAAAACACGTTCAGAATAAGCGGCGTCTAAAGCAGCTCCATTCATTTCTATGGGAGCGGGGATACGAGCGCTCCCCATAGAAATGAATGGGCTGCTTCTTTCACTCCGTGCAGTCCCATTGAAGTGAATGGGGAGTGCCGGCGTATACGGCAAGCTCTGCTCATGCCGGAGCGTACACGCCGGCACTCCCCATTCACTTCAATGGGACTGCACGGAGTGAAAGAAGCAGCCCATTCATTTCTATGGGGAGCGCTCGTATCCCCGCTCCCATAGAAATGAATGGAGCTGCTTTAGACGCCGCTTATTCTGAACGTGTTTTACGTTCAGAATAAGCTAGCGTTTACTCAGTGTGAATTCACCCTTAGTCATGTTCCATTTCCAGAAACGGGGAAACGAAACATTACCAGATAATGAGAAATTGCACCCCTGGGATATGGGTAACAATACATTTTTGCTACATTATGTAATTTAGAAAGTAGGCAGGGGGAGGGTGTTTAGATTAGTTTAGGAATTCCATTTAATCCTGGACAACCCCTTTAAGTCACCGAGACCTTTTAGAAAATGAGAGCATAGCTGAGTAACTTTTATTAATAATGATAACCGTAATAACAGCAATAGATTTGGTCATTTTCTTTTATATAGTAATATTTTTAATGCAGATTTTGTTATTGTTGGAGGAGAAATTGACTGTATTTTTACTGTGATATAAAGCAATGAAACAAGTGCTTTTTATGGTTGCTATGAGGCAGAAACAATTTGCTCTTGACAATAGGTCTGTTGGCATAGAAACTAATTTTTCTTAAGTTTAAAACTCTCTTGCTGATGTTCTAATGAACAATTAGTTTTCTGCCACATAAAATGTGAGCTTACTCATAAAGTTTGTCACATTTACATGTTGTAAGCGCAAACAATAGAAGTTTTCAGTTTATTGCTTGTTTTTAAATGTCATTGCGATAATCCATGCGTATTTTGGTACTAATAAATTGAATACCTGCATGTGGTGACTCCCACGGAATAAACAAATCACATCTGTTGTTCAGTCTTAAAAATGGCCACGGGCCCTAATATCAGGCAGTGCCAGGAATTCAACCTCATGTCAGCTCCGCTTAAAGGGAACCTGTCATGGACTTTTGGGACGTAAAACCATTCACAGATCATTATGAACTGATGATTCAGTGTGCAAAACATCCCTGTCCTATCACTGTCCATGGCTGCAGTTAAAAGGAAGTAACTTTATACTTCGTTAGAATTGATGCATCTCATTTGTAATGCTACCATCACTTATTCAGCTCTTCAATAACGCCATGAACGTACGTTTCAGCTCCATTTCTCAAGCACTTATTATTATAAAACTTGCAGCTATTGAGAGCATTAAGATATTTCTATATGGAACACTAAGCCAATTGGCCATTTTTAAAACTAAAATTTCCTGTGTGTTGCATTAGTGATCCTCCCTAAGGTTCCTTTTTAATAAGGGTGCATTTACCTCAGTATATCTGCAGCAGTTTTGTGATAATCTTCTTTTTCCCACTGTACTGAATGGTACTTATACATAGCACACAGGACGGAGAGGTGGTAGAGGGGAGAGAGCAGCAGCTAAATCTGTGGCTATACAGCAAGTACATTATGGAGTCCCCCAGATTTCTTGTAGGGCCATAGTCACATTGCATAACTCCACATTAAAGAGGTTGTTCATCACCTTTAAAAAAAAAAATGCAAATAGACTGGAGTGTAAATAGGTAGCGGTAAGTGTTAATACTCTTTACAGATGGTTGCTTGATTCCCCCCCCCCCCCCATTACCCCTGTGTTCTTAAAGATGTCTCCTGATGAATCACTGGTTTCTGCGGTGACCTGTAACCAACTGGCTTGAGTAGTCATGTACCATTTCTGTACAAGTCACCTCTGAGGCCAGTGGTTCATCAGGGGATGTAGCCAGATGATAAATGAAATAGACCACCAAAATATGACACATCGGTTGGAACAAAGTAGTAGTCTTGATGTAACCAGATGATGTCATTGAGAACTGGTAAGCACAAGCATTTTCTAGCAGTAGATGAATTGCTTTCCATGTAATACATGAAAAGCTCAAGTCTGCCAAAGTCAGAATCTGTGTTATAAAGTGGTCATAAAGTAGTTCCCAAGTGGGGGAACCCCCTCTATGAAGGGCCGTATTTGCTTTTATTTCTTGCTGCTTCTATTTTACCATCCAAACTGTATCCATTGCATCAGGCATATGTGGCACTTCTCCCTGTGAGATAAAGGGAGTCTACAATATCCTTAAAAACATTGACAAATGATAGAAATTGGGTGTAAAACACCCAATGTGAGACTCCCATACCCCCGGAATCGTATAGCTACAGGACATGCTCTTATCTTAAAGATAAGTCATTGATTTTCACAAACTGTGAATACTAGATGTTCCCTGGACTGGCAGACCGATCTACCAGGCCGATTCTTGGTGCACCGCCAAACACATTCCTGTAGAATACTCCCCTGCACACAAGGTCCTGACAGGATGCTTTCTGCTCAGTCATCCCCTTAGAAGCAGCCATGTCCTGCTCTGTAAACTGTTCAGTGGGCAGATGTCTCGGAGTCATGTCTCCAGAGAGGGAATGACCCCTGAAAGATTCTGCCTGTCTCTGTCATGCTTTCGGCTCCCTCCCCTGCTACAGTACTTCTGAAACAGGGAATGAAGAGAGCTGACTAAGACATTGGTTAAAGTCAGATTGTAGTATGATATGTGTGAATGGTGCAGTTATATGCACATTTATTGTAAATTATTGTTTGCAATCCAAATTATGTTGTTTCCAACTTCAGTTTCCAACACATTATAGCGAAATAGTAAAAATACACAACTCAAATATTGTATCATGTATAACAAAGGGTAGAAGTTGATGAAGAAGGGTAGAAGATATAGTTTCACATCTACGGGTTGTTATGGAATATAAACTGAAAAAAAGGATCTGTATATGTTAGAAGATTAATACAAGCCAAAATAAAATCCTGTTAGATGTATAAAATGCTTGTGTATGATGCTAGATGAGTTAAAAAACTTTGAGCCAGGACCCATCATTGCAATGAGAGAAGCAGGGTGGGCATTTCAACGTATTGCTAGTCATCTAGGCCATTTTCAGTTAGACATTAGGAGGTGTTGGGAACATACATCCAGCAAAGAGGATCCCGATGGGTCAAATAGACCACCAGCAGAGGGGATTATTTGATCCATGACAAGCTCAAGTACCTCCCACAGTTTCTCTGTCCACCATCCAGAAATAAGTTCCACGTTCATTACACAACCCTGCCTTTGTTTAAGCCATTTCCAGGTGCTTGGCAGAAGAAAAGTTATTGTCACAGTACTTATTACATCTTCTGCCATTAACAGTCAGCCAACTTTGTTTGCAGTGGTGATCAAGAAACCTGGACTGCTATAGACTGGAACTACTAGTGTATCTTGATAAATTAGAATATTATCAAAAAGTTATGGACTGTTGCTCAGTGGTTAAAGGTGACTTCAGATGAAAGAAAATTCTGCATTTCATTTGGAAATCAGGGTCCCAAAGGAAGAGTGGAGAGGCTGCTTTACACAATCCAGGCTGCTTGAGGTCTAGTGTGAAGTTTCCACAATCAGTGATGGTTTGGGGAGCGATGTTATCTGCTGGTGTAGGTCCACTGTGTTTTATCTAGACCAAAGTCAGCGCAGGCGTCTACCAGGAAATTCTAGAGCACTTCATGCTTCCCTCTGCCCACAAGCTTATTGGAGTTGAAATTTTCATTTTTCAACAGGATTTGGCACCTGTCCACACTGCCAAAAGTACCAAAACCTGGTTTAATAACCACAGTATCACTGTGCTTGATTGGCCAACAAACTCACCTAACCTTAACCACATAGAAAATCTAAGGGGTATTATCAAGAGGAAGATGAGAGACCCCTGACCCAACAATGCAGACGAGCTGAAGGTTGCTATCATACAACCTGGGGTACCATAACATCTCTGCAGTGCTACAGGCTGATCCCTCCAGGGTACATTGCTATATTGATGCAGCCATTCATGCAAAAGGAGCCACCACCAAGTATAGAGGACGTTTACTGGACAGACTTTTCATTTGGCACATTTCTGTGTTAAATAATCTTTTTTTTTTTTACAGTTGGTCTTATATAATATTCTAATTTTCTGAAACAATGACTTTTGGGTTTTCCTTGGCTGTGAGCCATAGTCATCAACATTAAAGGGGTTGTCCCATCACAATGATCTTATCTATACTGCTTGTTAATGTGAATGTAAGACTTTTCCTAAATACATTGCTTCAGCAAAACTGCTTTGTTTATCCACTATCTTACTTTATTCATTTTTTTGACACATCCCTTGACTTATCTGGTCATAAGTCAAGTGATGTATCTGCTGCTCTGAGGGGGGAGGGAGGAGGGGCTAAGTGCATGGGAGCGAGCCTGGAGGGGGGGGGGGGGGTAGTTTACCCTTTGGGGGGAAGGGGCCGCCAATACAGTCCCGGCATCCGCTGTAATAGAGAGGCGGATGCCGGGGAGGGTTAGACGCCGGCACAGGTGCCTGCAACATCGCTATGCTCCTGCCCTGCATGAAGCCAGCAGCGGCAGGAGGAATGCTGCTATTCCGGAGGGGGGGGGGATGGAGCGGAATAACAGCATCGCTTCTGCCGCTGCTGGCTTCATGCAGGGCAGGAGCATAGCGATGTTGCAGGCATCTGTGCATCTGTGCCGGCGTCTACACTCCCTGGCATCCGCCTCTCTTACAGCGGATGCCGGGTCTGTATTCACATATGCAAAGCCAAGCGGCAAGATGCCGCTGGCCCTGCGTGCACGCTCATAGACCAGTCTAGCCTTCACAATGCGAATACAGACCCGGCATCCGCTGTAATAGAGAGAGGCGGATGCCGGGTCTGTATTCGCATTGTGAAGGCCATGAGGTCTATGAGCTATGAGGTCTATGAGCGTGCACGCAGGGCCAGCGGCATCTCGCCGCTGGCTTTGCATATGTAACCCCGCCCACCAATAAAGCAACAAAGCCGGAAGAAAGAAGAATTTACAGCAACGAAGACTGGTGAATATGCGACGTGGGAATACCCCTTTAATAGAAGTAAACACTTGAAAAAGTTCACTCTGTAAAGACTCAATATAATGTATGGGTGTAACTTTTTTAATTGAATTCCTAAAAAAAAAAAAAAAACTTTTTGATGATATTCTAATTTACTGAGATGTACTAGTATATTGTCTTTATCTACAAATACAGGTTCTGTTTAGGAATCAACGATGACCGGGTTTTAGTATGCAGGCTTCATGGTGGGCCCTTCAATCCTGCCTTGCTGTGGAGTGACACGCTGCTTCGACTGTCATATGTGATGTCTCCCCAGAATATCACACCAGCAGTTGGTCACCCTAGATATGAGGGACACTCACAGCTCAGCAATATGTGCAGGATATCCTGCGGCCACATGTGTTGTCTCTCATGGCAAGGCTTCCAACTAGCATTTATCAGCAGGCTAATGCTTGCCACACATAGCGTTTCCCCAGCCTCTGCTAGATTGCAACACTTCCATGGCTTTCCCAGTCAACAGATTTATTGCCTATCAAGCATTTATGGGAACAGCTTGGACACTAGTTTTGGCACTCTTTGTGTGCAGGTTCAGCTGCAATATCTGTGGGAAAATGTATTGTTGGATACCATTTAGAAACTGTATGCGTCCACGCCCAATGGTATCTCTTTTTGTATCCAGGCTAGAGGAGACCCAACTAGAGCCCCCATTAAAGTTATGCTTATTCTCTAATATTGTAATGACTTACATATGCAGTATCATCATTACATTCACACATACAAAGTTTCATTCAATTTCACTACTCCTTGGTGAATACATTATCAGGGTGTATATGTATATAAATAAATGGGCATATGTAAATAACGTACATCTGTTTGCTACCTACTCATAATAGTCCAGATTTAGCAATGTATAGTATTTATATACAATATTTCCATGCAATCACAGAAAAAATAGTAAAATAATGATAATAAAACTGTCATATTTAAAAAAAAAAAAAACACCTGTTCTGTGTTTTTTCATCACATATGGCTGTGTTTGGGAAGCATGAAGCCTGGCAATCATACTTTCATGTACACCACTGTATATCAATACAGTAGCATAATTACCCATATTCTTTTGGCATTGCTTTTGTGTGAGTGGGAGCATATGATAGCTTACTTTGAACAGTTGAACATGAATATTCAGCCATGTGTTACTGTCAGTAGTAAAGTGTTAAAATATAGATGTACCCACACAATAAGAACAATGCCCATTGGAAGGGTCAGCTACGTAGTACCCATGGCATTATGCCAGCATTATATCAGGCACATACTGTATTGTTGATAGAATAGATACATGGTAAATTGTATCAGCAGAAGTTTCCTTGCCCATAACAAAGCATCTCATTAAGCGTTATGATGGGGGTTTCCTCCCAGCACGGCGGTCCTATATAAATCGCTGGTGGTCCAGGAACTACCTGCTGGGTTCTTGGGGAATCAGATCAGTTCTGCAGTTCATGTTAGGAGGCTGCATTTTTCTGTAACCAGTTACAGTAGAAATTAAATGGAATGGAATGTTAAAATGCCCTTAATGGGTATATTATAACCTTATAGGGGACACAACTTATCTAAAAAAAAAAAAAAAAAACAGTAAAGTAATACATTAAAAAAATACACTACCACCGCCACATATTGGTTTCTAGCAACACAACATTATGTGTCATCTATTATGTGTCAAATGTATCACTTTAAATAAAAGTGCTATTAAATAAGATCATGAAAAAGACAAAAAAATAAATTGGTACCCCCCAAAAAAATAAATAAATATATATAAATATATATTTACAGTCCTCAAAGCCACATGTATCAAAAAAAGCCCTAAAATGTACGAGGGAGAATGGCCCAGTCATGAAGTTGTTAAACAAGGCTGATAATTCTTTATTTATATGGAGCCAACCCATTCCAAATGATAGGCACTGTAGAGACCTCACCTAACAAGGAGACACCAGGAGAGAGGGTCTTGTATATCCCACATTGTGTCACATATCAGTATCTGTCTCCTGGATTACGATTGTACTAAAGTATAACTACACCAGTAGCCGAGATATTGGGAACAAACACCAGTAAATCATTTTCTTGGGCGTAATCTCCACATTTTATTCACAACAGTCTTCCTCTAATATATCACATTTTCTTGCTGTTATTATTATTTTTTCTTGATAGTTTCCTGAGGCACAGAATCTCATATATGAGTTTTCTATAACATATTTACAGGGGAAGAATGAGGTATTGTGTGCATGGCGGTCTGTATCTTTACAGTTCTACTGTATTGCTTTTCTTTTCAAGATTGTTCTTGAGACTATGTAACAATAAACTGTTTGTTGGAAGGAAACGGATATAATGATAGCCGAAAAGCCATACATCGTATCTTGCCTTTCTCTTTTGAAGCTATTGTTACGGCAATCTCTGGGGTCTGACTGGCATGCAATAAAGAAAACCTTCAGCTATCTTCCTTATGTACAGTATGTGGGTAAATCCAAACCATGTTGTCTGTTTTATCTTCCATGTTTTCTTTTTTGTTTTATTGCAAAATCCAGAAGTTAGTGCGGTCAGAATATTAAGAAGATATTGCTTATGAAAATAATCCCCTTGCTCCCCTTCATCCTTACTATTTAACCCTAGATCCAAAAAGAGGTTTTTGTCTGTTACGGCTCATGCACCTGGCGGTATTACAGCCCTGTAAAGCCTTTCCTAAAGCAAGTCTTTGGAAAAGGCTTTTATGGTCTCCCAGGACAGGATTCCATCCTATCCTTGGCACTAAATATACAGCACATACACAGAGTCATAATTCTGCCATGTACATGAGCCAAAATAGACAGCAGTTATTATTCATTTCTTTATCAACTTAATACCAGTTCATCCACCTATATGTAAAGTAAAGTAAAAAAGACATCTCCTAAATATATTTATATATTGAATATTATTACATCACTTACTTCTAAATATAATAATGTCCAGAAATTACAGATTTAGGCAAGGAGGCCAGGAAGATGAAAAAAATACAAAAACATACCTGTCCCCTGTGCTCTGGTGTGCATCACCACAGTCTGGTCCAGTGTCATCCCGGGGTTTGTTCTGGTGGAAATTCTCCCTGCACGTGACTGGTCCTGATTGGCCTCAGCAACCTAAGGAAAGCAAACGGGACATCACAAGTGAAGTATATGAGTGACTATTGAGGCTGCAGATTGGCCTCAGCGGTCACATGCAGCAAGGACTTTCACCACATCAAACCCCATGGCAATGCTGAACTGGACCACAGTGGAGCACACTAGAGCATCTGGGACAGATGACTTTTTGTTTTACTTTTCAACTTTCCTGGCCTCCTTACAAAAACCTATAATTTCTGGGCAAGCCCTTTTGAATATAGTCTTTTTTTAAAGGGATTCTACCACTAAAAATCTTTTTTTTTTTTCCAGTTAACACGTCGAAAAATAGCCTTTAGAAAGGCTATTCATCTCTTACCTTTAGAAGTGGTCTTCGACTCGCCGTTCAGTAGAAATACCGTTTTTTGCCGTTATGCAAATGAGTTCTCTCGCAGCACTGGGGGCGGGCCCCAGCGCTCAAACAGCACTGGGGGTGTCCCCAATGCTGCCAGAGAACTCTCTCCAGCGATGCCTCCATCTTCAACAGCAACTGCCTCTTCTGCCATCTTCTTCCGGCTGTGGTCATGCTCCCCACTCACGCTACGGAGAACTTCAGGAACTACAGGAGCTTACTGCGCATGCGCGCAAGAGCGGAGCATGACCCCAGCCGGAAGAAGACTGCAGAAGAGGCGGTTGCTGTTGAAGATGGAGGCGTCGCTGGAGAGAGTTCTCTGGCAGCATTGGGGACGCCCCCCCAGTGCTGTTTGAGCACTGGGGCCCTCCCCCAGTGCTACGAGAGAACTCATTTGCATACCAGTAAAAAACAGTATTTCTACCGAACAACGGGCCGGAGACCACTTCTAAAGCTAAGAGACGAATAGCCTTTCTAAAGGCTATTCCAATCTGTTAACTAGTAAAAAAAAGAGAATTTTAGTGGTAGAATCCCTTTAAAGAAAATAATCATGGAAAATAAAATAAAATCATGGAACGCTCAAACAGCCTTTATCACCAAACTGCAATTAGCTGAACTGATTGTCCTGCAGCTAGAGCTGTAGATAACAGCACTGAAAGTAGGCACAATTTGGAGAACTTACCCCCCACATGCAAAGAGAAATCAGTGATGTCATCCGTCCTGATATAAGATAACAGGCCGGGTGCCTTGACAACAATGTGTAAACAATGGGGGTAACAATTTCATATAGCAGGCAAACAAAAAAGCATTTCTAAAGCAATGTATTTAGGAAAACTCTTGAATTTACATAAGCTAGCAGTATAGATAGGATCTTTGCTATTGGAATACCTCTATAATCAAATGACAGTAGAATACCTTTGATCCAGCTTGTAAATAACCAGAAACTGATATCCTTGTACTTCATAATGGCCCAGAGTTTTACATGAAAAGTGTGTTCTTTCTTTTTTTTTTTTTTGTACTGGAAAAATCTCCAACATTCCATAGAGGCATATTGTTGTGTTTCTACACTATAAATAACAGTAAGTCATGAGAACAATCCTGTTTTGACCTTTGTTTTGTGGAGTTTTTTTTGCCAAATAAAGTACTTGTTGCCATTTCTGTTGGAAAGTTATCACAAATAAATATTATTGGCATGGTTTGTATGAATTTACAAATAATGCTAGAAACTGACGTTGTCTGAGATCTGAAAGACAAGACATAGATATCTGTACTGTATTGGGAAACTTGTTGATTGATATTCACATACTGTACATTGTGGATGAATTAAGATTCAATATTCATTTTGTAAATCAATTATTGGTTTTACTAGAGTGATATTAGGATAGTGGCCTGAAAATATGCCAGATTTATAGTTGTGACTCAGGCATACATCTGCTGCACTGCTTCTGTGTGTGTATGTGTGTGTGTGTGTGTGTGTGTGTGTGTGTGTGTGTGTGAGATAGGCTTTTCTACCTCAAAAGCAGATCCATATCTCCTGAAACTTCCCCCCATACCTTTCAATAGAAATCCTAAGCTTTCTTGAGGCAGTAAAAACCTCTCTTCTATTGAAATCAACCGGACGTCTCAAAATTGCTAAGAAAAAAAAAGCCTAAAAAACTCACCAAAACTGCACTGAACTTAGAAAAAAGCTGCTCTTTTGTAGATTTGGAGAAAAAGAACTTTAGGCTAAGGCTCCATTTAGCGAGCCCCAGGAAAAAAGTACTTTGGGAAAAACTGCAATGCGTTTCGGACACTGTTTTTCCCACAGTGCTTTTCACAGTTTTCCTCTGCAGACTTTCTGCTTCGATTATACCTGTTGAGAAACCACCAAAGTTATAAGGTATAATTGACATGCTGCGATTTCCAGAATGTTATGGTTTTGGAGATTGCAGTATATCAGTTCTGCGTATTTTTCTGCAATGCGATATCCCATCCACTTTGCAGGGACTGTAAAACTGATGCTATTATGCTAAGTTGGGCCCTACCTTAAAGTTCGTCTTGTGCAAATTAAACAGCTCACTGGGTAGGGGCAGGCCTTCAGCCCCTGCTGTTAATGCCCAAATAGGATGGGTGATGGTAAGGACCACCTCTCACTGCATTGGGTGGCAGAAGCAGGTCTGAGCAGCTAATGAAGAGCTGCAGGGACCTGAAGACCCATTCCCAGTGCACCAACTGCTTCATTAGCTTTCTACAAATCTACAAAATGACATACATAACAAAGTGATGTTGTTTATCACTACAATGTGCTCTGTAATGTGGTGGTAGCAGTTGAATTTGCTTCAGGAGGTGGTAGATTCCCTTTAATGACTTTCTTCTATGCCCGTCATGCTTCTAAACATTTCCTACAGAGTCATTTTCTGGCAATGTTACAAAATTGACTTATTTCGACATTATACCATGTTGTGTCTTTCTTTAACATGTATTCCACACGTTGACATGGATTACAGATTGGTTTTGTCAGGGGTACATCTAGGGGGCAGCTGGCAGGCATTGTAATTATTATTGTTAGGTATTTATTTATAGAGCATTCTTGGTTTATTATTCATTTGATTATTGGTTCTTTACATTTGAAGAGGGGTTTACATACAGAACAAGAACAATAATCTAACGTCATAACTAGAGATGAGCGAACACTAAAATGTTCGAGGTTCGAAATTCGATTCGAACAGCCGCTCAATGTTCGTGTGTTCGAACGGGTTTCGAACCCCATTATAGTCTATGGGGAACAGATACTCGTTAAGGGGGAAACCCAAATCCGTGTCCGGAGGGTCACCAAGTCCACTATGACAACCCAGGAAATGATGCCAACACCTCTGGAATGACACTGGGACAGCAGGGGAAGCATGTCTGGGGGCATCTAACACACCAAAGACCCTCTATTACCCCAACATCACAGCCTAACAACTACACACTTTACACACTCAATACCACCTCTCTGACAGTAGGAAAACACCTTGAAACATGTGTATTTGGCACTTGCAGTGAGGAGAGCTTGTCACCAGCAGTGAATTTGGCCCTTGTAGTAAGTTGAGGTTGGCACCAACATTTGTTTTGAAAATCAGGGTGGATTGAGCCTCTAACCAGCAGAGTTTGGGCAAATTCATGGTGGAGGGAGCCTCTAAAAACCCCAGTTTGGACCAATTCATGGTGGACGGAGCCTCTAAAAACCCCAGTTTGGACCAATTCATGGTGGAGGGAGCCTCTAAAAACCCCAGTTTGGACCAATTCATGATGGAGGGAGCCTCTAAACAGCCCAGTTTGGGCAAATTCATGGTGGAGGGAGCCTCTAAAAACCCCCAGTTTGGACCAATTAATGGTGGAGGGAGCCTCTAAAAACCCCAGTTTGGACCAATTCATGGTGGAGGGAGCCTCTAAACAGCCCAGTTTGGGCAAATTCATGGTGGAGGGAGCCTCTAAACAGCCCAGTTTGGGCAAATTCATGGTGGAGGGAGCCTCTAAAAACCCCAGTTTGGGCAAATTCATGGTGGAGGGAGCCTCTAACCAGCCCAGTTTGGACCAATTCATGGTGGAGGGAGCCTCTAAAAACCCCAGTTTGGACCAATTCATGATGGAGGGAGCCTCTAAACAGCCCAGTTTGGACCAATTCATGGTGGAGGGAGCCTCTAAACAGCTCAGTTTGGGCAAATTCATGGTGGAGGGAGCCTCTAAACAGCCCAGTTTGGGCAAATTCATGGTGGAGGGAGCCTCTAAAAACCCCAGTTTGGACCAATTCATGGTGGAGGGAGCCTCTAAAAACCCCAGTTTGGACCAATTCATGGTGGAGGGAGCCTCTAAACAGCCCAGTTTGGACCAATTCATGGTGGAGGGAGCCTCTAAAAACCCCAGTTTGGACCAATTCATGGTGGAGGGAGCCTCTAAACAGCCCAGTTTGGGCAAATTCATGGTGGAGGGAGCCTCTAAAACCCCCCAGTTTGGACCAATTCATGGTGGAGGGAGCCTCTAAAAACCCCAGTTTGGACCAATTCATGGTGGAGGGAGCCTCTAAACAGCCCAGTTTGGGCAAATTCATGGTGGAGAGAGCCTCTAAAAACCCCCAGTTTGGACCAATTCATGGTGGAGGGAGCCTCTAAAAACCCCAGTTTGGACCAATTCATGGTGGAGGGAGCCTCTAAACAGCCCAGTTTGGGCAAATTCATGGTGGAGGGAGCCTCTAAACAGCCCAGTTTGGTCAAATTCATGGTGGAGGGAGCCTCTAAAAACCCCAGTTTGGACCAATTCATGGTGGAGGGAGCCTCTAAAAACCCCAGTTTGGACCAATTCATGGTGGAGGGAGCCTCTAAAAACCCCAGTTTGGACCAATTCATGATGGAGGGAGCCTCTAAACAGCCCAGTTTGGGCAAATTCATGGTGGAGGGAGACTCTAAAAACCCCCAGTTTGGACCAATTCATGGTGGAGGGAGCCTCTAAAAACCCCAGTTTGGACCAATTCATGGTGGAGGGAGCCTCTAAACAGCTCAGTTTGGGCAAATTCATGGTGGAGGGAGCCTCTAAACAGCCCAGTTTGGGCAAATTCATGGTGGAGGGAGCCTCTAAAAACCCCAGTTTGGACCAATTCATGGTGGAGGGAGCCTCTAAAAACCCCAGTTTGGACCAATTCATGGTGGAGGGAGCCTCTAAACAGCCCAGTTTGGACCAATTCATGGTGGAGGGAGCCTCTAAAAACCCCAGTTTGGACTAATTCATGGTGGAGGGAGCCTCTAAACAACCCAGTTTGGGCAAATTCATGGTGGAGGGAGCCTCTAACCAGCCCAGTTTGGACCAATTCATGGTGGAGGGAGCCTCTAAAAACCCCAGTTTGGACCAATTCATGGTGGAGGGAGCCTCTAAACAGCCCAGTTTGGGCAAATTCATGGTGGAGGGAGCCTCTAACCACCCCAGTTTGGACCAATTCATGGTGGAGGGAGCCTCTAAACAGCCCAGTTTGGACCAATTCATGGTGGAGGGAGCCTCTAAACAGCCCAGTTTGGACCAATTCATGGTGGAGGGAGCCGCTAAACAGCCCAGTTTGGACCAATTCATGGTGGAGGGAGCCTCTAACCAGCAGAGTTGGTGGAAATCAGGGTGGAGGGAGCCTCTAACCAGCAGAGTTGTGGGAAAGCAGGGTGGAGGGAGCCTCTAACCAGCAGAGTTGGTGGAAATCAGGGTGGAGGGAGCCTCTAACCAGCAGAGTTGTGGGAAAGCAGGGTGGAGGGAGCCTCTAACCAGCAGAGTTGTGGGAAAGCAGGGTGGAGGGAGCCTCTAACCAGCAGAGTTGTGGGAAAGCAGGGTGGAGGGAGCCTCTAACCAGCAGAGTTGGTGGAAATCAGGGTGGAGGGAGCCTCTAACCAGCAGAGTTGGGGGAAATCAGGGTGGAGGGAGCCTAGTATTAGCAGAATTGTGCAACGCTTATGGTGGATGAGTATGAGGATGCGGAGGAATTGGAGAGGTTGAGTACAGACATGGAGTTTCATGTTGGGGTGCTTTACACAGGTGGGCACAAAAATGAAGGCTCTATCCAGTGGTGGTTCATTTTTATCAAAGTGAGCCGGTCGGCACTCTCAGCTGACAGACGGGTGCGCTTGTCAGTGATGATGCCACCGGCTGCACTGAACACCCTCTCAGATAGGACGCTGGCGGCAGGACAGGACAGCACCTCCAAGGCATATAGGGCAAGTTCAAGCCACAGGTCCAACTTCGACACCCAATACGTGTAGGGCGCAGAGGGGTCGGAGAGGACAGGGCTGTGGTCGGAAAGGTATTCCCGCAACATGCGCCTATACTTCTCACGCCTGGTGACACTAGGACCCTCTGTGGCGGCACTTTGGCGAGGGGGTGCCATCAAGGTGTCCCAGACCTTAGACAGTGTGCCCCTCGTTTGTGTGGACCGGTGAGAACTTGGTTGCCTACTGGAGGAACTGCCCTCCCTGCCGCCAACGTCACATGCTGGAAACATCTCCATCATATTCTGCACCAATTGCCTGTGGCAAGCATTGATGCGATTGGCCCTCCCCTCTACCGGAATAAAAGACGAGATGTTGTTTTTATACCGGGGGTCAAGGATAGCAAAGATCCAGTACTGGTTGTCCTCCATGATTTTGACAATACGCTTGTCGGTTGTAAAGCACCCCAACATGAACTCAGCCATGTCTGCCAAAGTGTTAGTTGGCATGACTCCTCTGGCCCCACCGGAAAGTTCAATCTCCATTTCCTCCTCATCCTCCATGTCTACCCATC
Organism: Leptodactylus fuscus; assembly: GCF_031893055.1. Lineage (NCBI taxonomy): Eukaryota > Metazoa > Chordata > Amphibia > Anura > Leptodactylidae > Leptodactylus > Leptodactylus fuscus. The sequence goes on along the minus strand of NC_134267.1, from coordinate 178,806,059 downwards.
CGCGCTGCAACAATGGGACGATTCGAAGTTGCCCGGAAGCCTCCTGTATCACCATCACATCATCGGACAACTCTTCTTCCTCCTCCTCCTCCTCCTCCTCCTCCTCCATTAAACGCAGTGAAGCGGACAGATGTGTGGACCTACTCTCCAGCTGTGACGGATCGGATGCTATCCCTAACTCCTCTGTGTGATCTGAGTTATCCCTGATGTCAATCAGGGATTCTCTCAGAACACACAAGAGCGGGATTGTAAGGCTCACCATCGCATCCTCAGAGCTCACCCTCCTTGTGGACTCCTCAAAGACCCGTAGGATGTCACAAAGGTCTCTCATCCATGGCCACTCATGGATGTGAAACTGAGGCAGCTGACTTTGTGGCACCCTAGGGTTTTGTAGCTGGTATTCCATCAAAGGTCTCTGCTGCTCAACCACTCTATTCAACATCTGAAACGTTGAGTTCCAGCGTGTGGGGACGTCGCACAAAAGCCGGTGTTGTGGCACATGCAGGCGTTGCTGGAGAGATTTTAAGCTAGCAGCGGCTACTGTCGACTTGCGAAAGTGGGCGCACATGTGCCGCACTTTCACCAGTAGCTCTGGAACATTGGGGTAGCTGTTTAGGAAACGTTGCACCACTAGGTTGAAGACGTGGGCCAGGCATGGAACATGTTGGAGTCCGGCAAGCTCCAGAGCTGCTACCAGGTTCCGGCCATTATCACAAACGACCATGCCTGGGCCCAGGTGCAGCAGCTCAAACCATATTGCCGTCTCATCGAGGAGGGCATCCCTCACCTTGGAGGCAGTGTGCTGTCTGTCCCCCAAGCTGATCAGCTTCAGCACAGCCTGCTGACGTCTACCAACGCCAGTGCTGCAACGTTTACAACTCGTAGCTGGGGTCAATCTAACAGCGGAGGAGGAGGCGGTGGCGGAGGAGGACGCGGTGGCGGAGGAGGAGGCGGTAGAGGAGGAGGAGGAGGGGGGTGTTCTTCTCGTGTCCCTGTACGAAGTACACCGGGCCAGTTTGGGAAGCAGTCCCAGCTTCAACTACATTCACCCAGTGTGCCGTCAGTGAAATGTAGCGTCCCTGTCCGCATGCACTTGTCCACGCGTCGGTGGTCAAGTGGACCTTTGTGCAAAGCGCGGAACTAAGGGCCCGCCTGATGTTGAGTGACACGTGCTGGTGCAAGGCGGGGACGGCACACCGGGAGAAGTAGTGACGGCTAGGGACGGCATAGCGAGGTGCCGCAGTTGCCATCAGGTCCAGGAAGGCGGGAGTTTCAACAAGCCGGAACGCCAACATCTCCTGGGCCAGCAGTTTAGCGATGTTGGCGTTCAAGGCTTGCGCGTGTGGGTGGTTAGCAGTGTATTTCTGCCGCCGCTCCAATGTCTGAGAGATGGTGGGTTGTTGTAAAGAAGCGCCTGATGGTGCCTTTGATGGTGCAGGAGAAGGAGATAAGACAGGAACAGGGGAGGATGAGGGAGAAGTCAACAAAGTGGCGGAGGCAGATGAAGTGGTGTCCTGGCTCGTCCTCTGGAGTGCATCGCCAGCACAGTCAGCAGTGGCAGTGGCAGAGGCAGTGGCAGTGGCGTGAACGGCAGGCGGCCTTTGTCCTGCCGTTGCTGCCTGCCACTGATTCCAGTGCTTGGATTCCAAATGACGGTGCATTGAAGTGGTGGACAGGTTGCTCTTCTCAGAGCCCCTAATCAATTTCGAGAGGCAAATTGTACAGACAACACTATATCTGTCCTCGGCGCATTCCTTGAAAAAACTCCACACCTTCAAGAAACGTGCCCTCGAGGTGGGAGTTTTTCGGGGCTGGGTACGAACTGGAACATCTTGGGAGATTCCGGGTGTGGCCTGGCTTCGCCTAAGCTGCTGACCTCTGCCTCTGCCTCTAGCTACCCTTTTTGGTGCTGCACCTGCCTCAACATCCACACTACTTTCCCCGCTTGACATCCCCCCTGTCCAGGTCGGGTCAGTGTCCTCATCATCCACCACTTCCTCTTCCAACTCCTGTCTCATCTCCTCCTCCCGCACAATGCGCCGGTCAACTGGATGCCCTGACGGCAACTGCGTCACATCATCGTCAATGAGGGTGGGTTGCTGGTCATCCACCACCAAATCGAACGGAGATGGAGGAGACTCTAGTGTTTGAGCATCTGGACACAGATGCTCCTCTGTTAGGTTCGTGGAATCGTGACGTGGAGAGGCAGGTTGAGGGACAATGAAAGGAGCGGAGAACAGCTCTGGGGAGCAGGGACAGTTGGGGTTATTGTTCTGTGAAGCTTGGGAATTTTGGGAGGAAGGAGGACAAGACTGTTGGGTAATAGGAGGAGAGGAGGCAGAGTCTGACTGGCTGCTGGACAATGTGCTGTAAGCGTTCTCTGACAGCCATTGCAAGACCTGTTCCTGGTTCTCGGGCCTACTAAGGTTTGTACCCTGCAGTTTAGTTAATGTGGCAAGCAACCCTGGCACTGTGGAGTGGCGCAATGCTTGCTGCCCCACAGGAGTAGGCACGGGACGCCCTGTGGCTTCACTGCTACCTTGCTCCCCAGAACCATTCCCCCGACCTCGCCCACGGCCTCGTCCATGTCCCTTTCCGGGAGCCTTGCGCATTTTGAATTCCCAGTTAGAAATTGGCACTATATACCAGTAGCAAAAATTGTGGGTGCACGTAACCCCAATATATTCTTTGAATTCCCAGTCAGACAATGGCACTATATACCAGTAGCAAGAAATGAGGGTATTTATAACCCCAATATATTCTTTGAATTACCAGTCAGAAACTGGCACTATATGGCAGTAGCAAGAAATGAGGGTATTTATAACCCCAATATATTCTTTGAATTCCCAGTCAGACAATGGCACTATATACCAGTAGCAAGAAATGAGGGTATTTGTAACCCCAATATATTCTTTGAATTCCCAGTCAGACAATGGCACTATATACCAGTAGCAAGAAATGAGGGTATTTGTAACCCCAATATATTTTTTGAATTCCCAGTCAGACAATGGCACTATATACCAGTAGCAAAAATTGTGGGTGCACGTAAACTCAATATATTCTTTGAATTACCAGTCAGAAACTGGCACTATATGGCAGTAGCAAGAAATGAGGGTATTTGTAACCCCAATATATTCTTTGAATTCCCAGTCAGACAATGGCACTATATACCAGTAGCAAGAAATGAGGGTATTTGTAACCCCAATATATTCTTTGAATTCCCAGTCAGACAATGGCACTATATATCAGTAGCAAAAATTGTGGGTGCACGTAACCCCAATATATTCTTTGAATTACCAGTCAGAAACTGGCACTATATGGCAGTAGCAAGAAATGAGGGTATTTGTAACCCCAATATATTCTTTGAATTCCCAGTCAGACAATGGCACTATATACCAGTAGCAAGAAATGAGGGTATTTATAACCCCAATATAGTCTTTGAATTCCCAGTCAGACAATGGCACTATATACCAGTAGCAAGAAATGAGGGTATTTATAACCCCAATATATTCTTTGAATTACCAGTCAGAAACTGGCACTATATGGCAGTAGCAAGAAATGAGGGTATTTGTAACCCCAATATATTCTTTGAATTCCCAGTCAGACAATGGCACTATATACCAGTAGCAAGAAATGAGGGTATTTGTAACCCCAATATATTCTTTGAATTCCCAGTCAGACAATGGCACTATATACCAGTAGCAAAAATTGTGGGTGCACGTAACCCCAATATATTCTTTGAATTACCAGTCAGAAACTGGCACTATATGGCAGTAGCAAGAAATGAGGGTATTTGTAACCCCAATATATTCTTTGAATTCCCAGTCAGACAATGGCACTATATACCAGTGGCAAGAAATGAGGGTATTTATAACCCCAATATATTCTTTGAATTCCCAGTCAGACAATGGCACTATATACCAGTAGCAAGAAATGAGGGTATTTATAACCCCAATATATTCTTTGAATTACCAGTCAGAAACTGGCACTATATGGCAGTAGCAAGAAATGAGGGTATTTGTTACCCCAATATATTCTTTGAATTCCCAGTCAGACAATGGCACTATATACCAGTAGCAAAAATTGTGGGTGCACGTAATCCCAATATATTCTTTGAATTACCAGTCAGAAACTGGCACTATATGGCAGTAGCAAGAAATGAGGGTATTTGTAACCCCAATATATTCTTTGAATTCCCAGTCAGACAATGGCACTATATACCAGTAGCAAGAAATGAGGGTATTTATAACCCCAATATATTCTTTGAATTACCAATCAGAAACTGGCACTATATGGCAGTAGCAAGAAATGAGGGTATTTATAACCCCAATACATTCTTTGAATTCCCAGTCAGACAATGGCACTATATACCAGTAGCAAGAAATGAGGGTATTTGTAACCCCAATATATTCTTTGAATTCCCAGTCAGACAATGGCACTATATACCAGTAGCAAGAAATGAGGGTATTTGTAACCCCAATATATTCTTTGAATTCCCAGTCAGACAATGGCACTATATACCAGTAGCAAAAATTGTGGGTGCACGTAACCCCAATATATTCTTTGAATTACCAGTCAGAAACTGGCACTATATACCAGTAGCAAGAAATGAGGGTATTTATAACCCCAATATATTCTTTGAATTCCCAGTCAGACAATGGCACTATATACCAGTAGCAAGAAATGAGGGTATTTTTAACCCCAATATATTCTTTGAATTCCCAGTCAGACAATGGCACTATATACCAGTAGCAAAAATTGTGGGTGCACGTAACCCCAATATATTCTTTGAATTCCCAGTCAGACAATGGCACTATATACCAGTAGCAAAAATTGTGGGTGCACGTAACCCCAATATATTCTTTGAATTACCAGTCAGAAACTGGCACTATATGGCAGTAGCAAGAAATGAGGGTATTTGTAACCCCAATATATTCTTTGAATTCCCAGTCAGACAATGGCACTATATACCAGTAGCAAGAAATGAGGGTATTTATAACCCCAATATATTCTTTGAATTCCCAGTCAGACAATGGCACTATATACCAGTAGCAAGAAATGAGGGTATTTATAACCCCAATATATTCTTTGAATTACCAGTCAGAAACTGGCACTATATGACAGTAGCAAGAAATGAGGGTATTTGTAACCCCAATATATTCTTTGAATTACCAGTCAGAAACTGGCACTATATGGCAGTAGCAAGAAATGAGGGTATTTGTAACCCCAATATATTCTTTGAATTCCCAGTCAGACAATGGCACTATATACCAGTAGCAAGAAATGAGGGTATTTATAACCCCAATATATTCTTTGAATTCCCAGTCAGACAATGGCACTATATACCAGTAGCAAGAAATGAGGGTATTTATAACCCCAATATATTCTTTGAATTACCAGTCAGAAACTGGCACTATATGGCAGTAGCAAGAAATGAGGGTATTTGTAACCCCAATATATTCTTTGAATTCCCAGTCAGACAATGGCACTATATACCAGTAGCAAGAAATGAGGGTATTTGTAACCCCAATATATTCTTTGAATTCCCAGTCAGACAATGGCACTATATACCAGTAGCAAAAATTGTGGGTGCACGTAACCCCAATATATTCTTTGAATTACCAGTCAGAAACTGGCACTATATGGCAGTAGCAAGAAATGAGGGTATTTGTAACCCCAATATATTCTTTGAATTCCCAGTCAGACAATGGCACTATATACCAGTAGCAAGAAATGAGGGTATTTATAACCCCAATATATTCTTTGAATTCCCAGTCAGACAATGGCACTATATACCAGTAGCAAGAAATGAGGGTATTTATAACCCCAATATATTCTTTGAATTACCAGTCAGAAACTGGCACTATATGGCAGTAGCAAGAAATGAGGGTATTTGTAACCCCAATATATTCTTTGAATTCCCAGTCAGACAATGGCACTATATACCAGTAGCAAGAAATGAGGGTATTTGTAACCCCAATATATTCTTTGAATTCCCAGTCAGACAATGGCACTATATACCAGTAGCAAAAATTGTGGGTGCACGTAACCCCAATATATTCTTTGAATTACCAGTCAGAAACTGGCACTATATGGCAGTAGCAAGAAATGAGGGTATTTGTAACCCCAATATATTCTTTGAATTCCCAGTCAGACAATGGCACTATATACCAGTAGCAAGAAATGAGGGTATTTATAACCCCAATATATTCTTTGAATTCCCAGTCAGACAATGGCACTATATACCAGTATCAAGAAATGAGGGTATTTATAACCCCAATATATTCTTTGAATTACCAGTCAGAAACTGGCACTATATGGCAGTAGCAAGAAATGAGGGTATTTGTAACCCCAATATATTCTTTGAATTCCCAGTCAGACAATGGCACTATATACCAGTAGCAAGAAATGAGGGTATTTGTAACCCCAATATATTCTTTGAATTCCCAGTCAGACAATGGCACTATATACCAGTAGCAAAAATTGTGGGTGCACGTAACCCCAATATATTCTTTGAATTACCAGTCAGAAACTGGCACTATATGGCAGTAGCAAGAAATGAGGGTATTTGTAACCCCAATATATTCTTTGAATTCCCAGTCAGACAATGGCACTATATACCAGTAGCAAGAAATGAGGGTATTTATAACCCCAATATATTCTTTGAATTACCAATCAGAAACTGGCACTATATGGCAGTAGCAAGAAATGAGGGTATTTATAACCCCAATATATTCTTTGAATTCCCAGTCAGACAATGGAACTATATACCAGTAGCAAGAAATGAGGGTATTTGTAACCCCAATATATTCTTTGAATTCCCAGTCAGACAATGGCACTATATACCAGTAGCAAAAATTGTGGGTGCACGTAACCCCAATATATTCTTTGAATTACCAGTCAGAAACTGGCACTATATGGCAGTAGCAAGAAATGAGGGTATTTGTAACCCCAATATATTCTTTGAATTCCCAGTCAGACAATGGCACTATATACCAGTAGCAAGAAATGAGGGTATTTATAACCCCAATATAGTCTTTGAATTCCCAGTCAGACAATGGCACTATATACCAGTAGCAAGAAATGAGGGTATTTATAACCCCAATATATTCTTTGAATTACCAGTCAGAAACTGGCACTATATGGCAGTAGCAAGAAATGAGGGTATTTGTAACCCCAATATATTCTTTGAATTCCCAGTCAGACAATGGCACTATATACCAGTAGCAAGAAATGAGGGTATTTGTAACCCCAATATATTCTTTGAATTCCCAGTCAGACAATGGCACTATATACCAGTAGCAAAAATTGTGGGTGCACGTAACCCCAATATATTCTTTGAATTCCCAGTCAGACAATGGCACTATATACCAGTAGCAAGAAATGAGGGTATTTATAACCCCAATATATTCTTTGAATTACCAGTCAGAAACTGGCACTATATGGCAGTAGCAAGAAATGAGGGTATTTGTAACCCCAATATATTCTTTGAATTCCCAGTCAGACAATGGCACTATATACCAGTAGCAAGAAATGAGGGTATTTGTAACCCCAATATATTCTTTGAATTCCCAGTCAGACAATGGCACTATATACCAGTAGCAAAAATTGTGGGTGCACGTAACCCCAATATATTGTTTGAATTACCAGTCAGAAACTGGCACTATATGGCAGTAGCAAGAAATGAGGGTATTTGTAACCCCAATATATTCTTTGAATTCCCAGTCAGACAATGGCACTATATACCAGTAGCAAGAAATGAGGGTATTTATAACCCCAATATATTCTTTGAATTCCCAGTCAGACAATGGCACTATATACCAGTAGCAAGAAATGAGGGTATTTATAACCCCAATATATTCTTTGAATTACCAGTCAGAAACTGGCACTATATGGCAGTAGCAAGAAATGAGGGTATTTGTAACCCCAATATATTCTTTGAATTCCCAGTCAGACAATGGCACTATATACCAGTAGCAAGAAATGAGGGTATTTGTAACCCCAATATATTCTTTGAATTCCCAGTCAGACAATGGCACTATATACCAGTAGCAAAAATTGTGGGTGCACGTAATCCCAATATATTCTTTGAATTACCAGTCAGAAACTGGCACTATATGGCAGTAGCAAGAAATGAGGGTATTTGTAACCCCAATATATTCTTTGAATTCCCAGTCAGACAATGGCACTATATACCAGTAGCAAGAAATGAGGGTATTTATAACCCCAATATATTCTTTGAATTACCAATCAGAAACTGGCACTATATGGCAGTAGCAAGAAATGAGGGTATTTATAACCCCAATACATTCTTTGAATTCCCAGTCAGACAATGGCACTATATACCAGTAGCAAGAAATGAGGGTATTTGTAACCCCAATATATTCTTTGAATTCCCAGTCAGACAATGGCACTATATACCAGTAGCAAGAAATGAGGGTATTTGTAACCCCAATATATTCTTTGAATTCCCAGTCAGACAATGGCACTATATACCAGTAGCAAAAATTGTGGGTGCACGTAACCCCAATATATTCTTTGAATTACCAGTCAGAAACTGGCACTATATACCAGTAGCAAGAAATGAGGGTATTTATAACCCCAATATATTCTTTGAATTCCCAGTCAGACAATGGCACTATATACCAGTAGCAAGAAATGAGGGTATTTGTAACCCCAATATATTCTTTGAATTCCCAGTCAGACAATGGCACTATATACCAGTAGCAAAAATTGTGGGTGCACGTAACCCCAATATATTCTTTGAATTCCCAGTCAGACAATGGCACTATATACCAGTAGCAAAAATTGTGGGTGCACGTAACCCCAATATATTCTTTGAATTACCAGTCAGAAACTGGCACTATATGGCAGTAGCAAGAAATGAGGGTATTTGTAACCCCAATATATTCTTTGAATTCCCAGTCAGACAATGGCACTATATACCAGTAGCAAGAAATGAGGGTATTTATAACCCCAATATATTCTTTGAATTCCCAGTCAGACAATGGCACTATATACCAGTAGCAAGAAATGAGGGTATTTATAACCCCAATATATTCTTTGAATTACCAGTCAGAAACTGGCACTATATGGCAGTAGCAAGAAATGAGGGTATTTGTAACCCCAATATATTCTTTGAATTACCAGTCAGAAACTGGCACTATATGGCAGTAGCAAGAAATGAGGGTATTTGTAACCCCAATATATTCTTTGAATTCCCAGTCAGACAATGGCACTATATACCAGTAGCAAGAAATGAGGGTATTTATAACCCCAATATATTCTTTGAATTCCCAGTCAGACAATGGCACTATATACCAGTAGCAAGAAATGAGGGTATTTATAACCCCAATATATTCTTTGAATTACCAGTCAGAAACTGGCACTATATGACAGTAGCAAGAAATGAGGGTATTTGTAACCCCAATATATTCTTTGAATTACCAGTCAGAAACTGGCACTATATGGCAGTAGCAAGAAATGAGGGTATTTGTAACCCCAATATATTCTTTGAATTCCCAGTCAGACAATGGCACTATATACCAGTAGCAAGAAATGAGGGTATTTATAACCCCAATATATTCTTTGAATTCCCAGTCAGACAATGGCACTATATACCAGTAGCAAGAAATGAGGGTATTTATAACCCCAATATATTCTTTGAATTACCAGTCAGAAACTGGCACTATATGGCAGTAGCAAGAAATGAGGGTATTTGTAACCCCAATATATTCTTTGAATTCCCAGTCAGACAATGGCACTATATACCAGTAGCAAGAAATGAGGGTATTTGTAACCCCAATATATTCTTTGAATTCCCAGTCAGACAATGGCACTATATACCAGTAGCAAAAATTGTGGGTGCACGTAACCCCAATATATTCTTTGAATTACCAGTCAGAAACTGGCACTATATGGCAGTAGCAAGAAATGAGGGTATTTGTAACCCCAATATATTCTTTGAATTCCCAGTCAGACAATGGCACTATATACCAGTAGCAAGAAATGAGGGTATTTATAACCCCAATATATTCTTTGAATTCCCAGTCAGACAATGGCACTATATACCAGTAGCAAGAAATGAGGGTATTTATAACCCCAATATATTCTTTGAATTACCAGTCAGAAACTGGCACTATATGGCAGTAGCAAGAAATGAGGGTATTTGTAACCCCAATATATTCTTTGAATTCCCAGTCAGACAATGGCACTATATACCAGTAGCAAGAAATGAGGGTATTTGTAACCCCAATATATTCTTTGAATTCCCAGTCAGACAATGGCACTATATACCAGTAGCAAAAATTGTGGGTGCACGTAACCCCAATATATTCTTTGAATTACCAGTCAGAAACTGGCACTATATGGCAGTAGCAAGAAATGAGGGTATTTGTAACCCCAATATATTCTTTGAATTCCCAGTCAGACAATGGCACTATATACCAGTAGCAAGAAATGAGGGTATTTATAACCCCAATATATTCTTTGAATTCCCAGTCAGACAATGGCACTATATACCAGTATCAAGAAATGAGGGTATTTATAACCCCAATATATTCTTTGAATTACCAGTCAGAAACTGGCACTATATGGCAGTAGCAAGAAATGAGGGTATTTGTAACCCCAATATATTCTTTGAATTCCCAGTCAGACAATGGCACTATATACCAGTAGCAAGAAATGAGGGTATTTGTAACCCCAATATATTCTTTGAATTCCCAGTCAGACAATGGCACTATATACCAGTAGCAAAAATTGTGGGTGCACGTAACCCCAATATATTCTTTGAATTACCAGTCAGAAACTGGCACTATATGGCAGTAGCAAGAAATGAGGGTATTTGTAACCCCAATATATTCTTTGAATTCCCAGTCAGACAATGGCACTATATACCAGTAGCAAGAAATGAGGGTATTTATAACCCCAATATATTCTTTGAATTACCAATCAGAAACTGGCACTATATGGCAGTAGCAAGAAATGAGGGTATTTATAACCCCAATATATTCTTTGAATTCCCAGTCAGACAATGGAACTATATACCAGTAGCAAGAAATGAGGGTATTTGTAACCCCAATATATTCTTTGAATTCCCAGTCAGACAATGGCACTATATACCAGTAGCAAAAATTGTGGGTGCACGTAACCCCAATATATTCTTTGAATTACCAGTCAGAAACTGGCACTATATGGCAGTAGCAAGAAATGAGGGTATTTGTAACCCCAATATATTCTTTGAATTCCCAGTCAGACAATGGCACTATATACCAGTAGCAAGAAATGAGGGTATTTATAACCCCAATATAGTCTTTGAATTCCCAGTCAGACAATGGCACTATATACCAGTAGCAAGAAATGAGGGTATTTATAACCCCAATATATTCTTTGAATTACCAGTCAGAAACTGGCACTATATGGCAGTAGCAAGAAATGAGGGTATTTGTAACCCCAATATATTCTTTGAATTCCCAGTCAGACAATGGCACTATATACCAGTAGCAAGAAATGAGGGTATTTGTAACCCCAATATATTCTTTGAATTCCCAGTCAGACAATGGCACTATATACCAGTAGCAAAAATTGTGGGTGCACGTAACCCCAATATATTCTTTGAATTCCCAGTCAGACAATGGCACTATATACCAGTAGCAAGAAATGAGGGTATTTATAACCCCAATATATTCTTTGAATTACCAGTCAGAAACTGGCACTATATGGCAGTAGCAAGAAATGAGGGTATTTGTAACCCCAATATATTCTTTGAATTCCCAGTCAGACAATGGCACTATATACCAGTAGCAAGAAATGAGGGTATTTGTAACCCCAATATATTCTTTGAATTCCCAGTCAGACAATGGCACTATATACCAGTAGCAAAAATTGTGGGTGCACGTAACCCCAATATATTGTTTGAATTACCAGTCAGAAACTGGCACTATATGGCAGTAGCAAGAAATGAGGGTATTTGTAACCCCAATATATTCTTTGAATTCCCAGTCAGACAATGGCACTATATACCAGTAGCAAGAAATGAGGGTATTTATAACCCCAATATATTCTTTGAATTCCCAGTCAGACAATGGCACTATATACCAGTAGCAAGAAATGAGGGTATTTATAACCCCAATATATTCTTTGAATTACCAGTCAGAAACTGGCACTATATGGCAGTAGCAAGAAATGAGGGTATTTGTAACCCCAATATATTCTTTGAATTCCCAGTCAGACAATGGCACTATATACCAGTAGCAAGAAATGAGGGTATTTGTAACCCCAATATATTCTTTGAATTCCCAGTCAGACAATGGCACTATATACCAGTAGCAAAAATTGTGGGTGCACGTAATCCCAATATATTCTTTGAATTACCAGTCAGAAACTGGCACTATATGGCAGTAGCAAGAAATGAGGGTATTTGTAACCCCAATATATTCTTTGAATTCCCAGTCAGACAATGGCACTATATACCAGTAGCAAGAAATGAGGGTATTTATAACCCCAATATATTCTTTGAATTACCAATCAGAAACTGGCACTATATGGCAGTAGCAAGAAATGAGGGTATTTATAACCCCAATACATTCTTTGAATTCCCAGTCAGACAATGGCACTATATACCAGTAGCAAGAAATGAGGGTATTTGTAACCCCAATATATTCTTTGAATTCCCAGTCAGACAATGGCACTATATACCAGTAGCAAGAAATGAGGGTATTTGTAACCCCAATATATTCTTTGAATTCCCAGTCAGACAATGGCACTATATACCAGTAGCAAAAATTGTGGGTGCACGTAACCCCAATATATTCTTTGAATTACCAGTCAGAAACTGGCACTATATACCAGTAGCAAGAAATGAGGGTATTTATAACCCCAATATATTCTTTGAATTCCCAGTCAGACAATGGCACTATATACCAGTAGCAAGAAATGAGGGTATTTGTAACCCCAATATATTCTTTGAATTCCCAGTCAGACAATGGCACTATATACCAGTAGCAAAAATTGTGGGTGCACGTAACCCCAATATATTCTTTGAATTCCCAGTCAGACAATGGCACTATATACCAGTAGCAAAAATTGTGGGTGCACGTAACCCCAATATATTCTTTGAATTACCAGTCAGAAACTGGCACTATATGGCAGTAGCAAGAAATGAGGGTATTTGTAACCCCAATATATTCTTTGAATTCCCAGTCAGACAATGGCACTATATACCAGTAGCAAGAAATGAGGGTATTTATAACCCCAATATATTCTTTGAATTCCCAGTCAGACAATGGCACTATATACCAGTAGCAAGAAATGAGGGTATTTATAACCCCAATATATTCTTTGAATTACCAGTCAGAAACTGGCACTATATGGCAGTAGCAAGAAATGAGGGTATTTGTAACCCCAATATATTCTTTGAATTACCAGTCAGAAACTGGCACTATATGGCAGTAGCAAGAAATGAGGGTATTTGTAACCCCAATATATTCTTTGAATTCCCAGTCAGACAATGGCACTATATACCAGTAGCAAGAAATGAGGGTATTTATAACCCCAATATATTCTTTGAATTCCCAGTCAGACAATGGCACTATATACCAGTAGCAAGAAATGAGGGTATTTATAACCCCAATATATTCTTTGAATTACCAGTCAGAAACTGGCACTATATGGCAGTAGCAAGAAATGAGGGTATTTGTAACCCCAATATATTCTTTGAATTCCCAGTCAGACAATGGCACTATATACCAGTAGCAAGAAATGAGGGTATTTGTAACCCCAATATATTCTTTGAATTCCCAGTCAGACAATGGCACTATATACCAGTAGCAAGAAATGAGGGTATTTGTAACCCCAATATATTCTTTGAATTCCCAGTCAGACAATGGCACTATATACCAGTAGCAAAAATTGTGGGTGCACGTAACCCCAATATATTCTTTGAATTACCAGTCAGAAACTGGCACTATATGGCAGTAGCAAGAAATGAGGGTATTTGTAACCCCAATATATTCTTTGAATTCCCAGTCAGACAATGGCACTATATACCAGTAGCAAGAAATGAGGGTATTTATAACCCCAATATATTCTTTGAATTCCCAGTCAGACAATGGCACTATATACCAGTATCAAGAAATGAGGGTATTTATAACCCCAATATATTCTTTGAATTACCAGTCAGAAACTGGCACTATATGGCAGTAGCAAGAAATGAGGGTATTTGTAACCCCAATATATTCTTTGAATTCCCAGTCAGACAATGGCACTATATACCAGTAGCAAGAAATGAGGGTATTTGTAACCCCAATATATTCTTTGAATTCCCAGTCAGACAATGGCACTATATACCAGTAGCAAAAATTGTGGGTGCACGTAACCCCAATATATTCTTTGAATTACCAGTCAGAAACTGGCACTATATGGCAGTAGCAAGAAATGAGGGTATTTGTAACCCCAATATATTCTTTGAATTCCCAGTCAGACAATGGCACTATATACCAGTAGCAAGAAATGAGGGTATTTATAACCCCAATATATTCTTTGAATTACCAATCAGAAACTGGCACTATATGGCAGTAGCAAGAAATGAGGGTATTTATAACCCCAATATATTCTTTGAATTCCCAGTCAGACAATGGAACTATATACCAGTAGCAAGAAATGAGGGTATTTGTAACCCCAATATATTCTTTGAATTCCCAGTCAGACAATGGCACTATATACCAGTAGCAAGAAATGAGGGTATTTGTAACCCCAATATATTCTTCGAATTCCCAGTCAGACAATGGCACTATATACCAGTAGCAAAAATTGTGGGTGCACGTAACCCCAATATATTCTTTGAATTACCAGTCAGAAACTGGCACTATATACCAGTAGCAAGAAATGAGGGTATTTATAACCCCAATATATTCTTTGAATTCCCAGTCAGACAATGGCACTATATACCAGTAGCAAGAAATGAGGGTATTTGTAACCCCAATATATTCTTTGAATTCCCAGTCAGACAATGGCACTATATACCAGTAGCAAAAATTGTGGGTGCACGTAACCCCAATATATTCTTTGAATTACCAGTCAGAAACTGGCACTATATACCAGTAGCAAGAAATGAGGGTATTTATAACCCCAATATATTCTTTGAATTCCCAGTCAGACAATGGCACTATATACCAGTAGCAAGAAATGAGGGTATTTGTAACCCCAATATATTCTTTGAATTCCCAGTCAGACAATGGCACTATATACCAGTAGCAAAAATTGTGGGTGCACGTAACCCCAATATATTCTTTGAATTACCAGTCAGAAACTGGCACTATATGGCAGTAGCAAGAAATGAGGGTATTTGTAACCCCAATATATTCTTTGAATTCCCAGTCAGACAATGGCACTATATACCAGTAGCAAGAAATGAGGGTATTTATAACCCCAATATATTCTTTGAATTCCCAGTCAGACAATGGCACTATATACCAGTAGCAAGAAATGAGGGTATTTATAACCCCAATATATTCTTTGAATTACCAGTCAGAAACTGGCACTATATGGCAGTAGCAAGAAATGAGGGTATTTGTAACCCCAATATATTCTTTGAATTCCCAGTCAGACAATGGCACTATATACCAGTAGCAAGAAATGAGGGTATTTGTAACCCCAATATATTCTTTGAATTCCCAGTCAGACAATGGCACTATATACCAGTAGCAAGAAATGAGGGTATTTGTAACCCCAATATATACTTTGAATTCCCAGTCAGACAATGGCACTATATACCAGTAGCAAAAATTGTGGGTGCACGTAACCCCAATATATTCTTTGAATTACCAGTCAGAAACTGGCACTATATGGCAGTAGCAAGAAATGAGGGTATTTGTAACCCCAATATATTCTTTGAATTCCCAGTCAGACAATGGCACTATATACCAGTAGCAAGAAATGAGGGTATTTATAACCCCAATATATTCTTTGAATTCCCAGTCAGACAATGGCACTATATACCAGTAGCAAGAAATGAGGGTATTTATAACCCCAATATATTCTTTGAATTACCAGTCAGAAACTGGCACTATATGGCAGTAGCAAGAAATGAGGGTATTTGTAACCCCAATATATTCTTTGAATTCCCAGTCAGACAATGGCACTATATACCAGTAGCAAGAAATGAGGGTATTTGTAACCCCAATATATTCTTTGAATTCCCAGTCAGACAATGGCACTATATACCAGTAGCAAAAATTGTGGGTGCACGTAACCCCAATATATTCTTTGAATTACCAGTCAGAAACTGGCACTATATGGCAGTAGCAAGAAATGAGGGTATTTGTAACCCCAATATATTCTTTGAATTCCCAGTCAGACAATGGCACTATATACCAGTAGCAAGAAATGAGGGTATTTATAACCCCAATATATTCTTTGAATTCCCAGTCAGACAATGGCACTATATGGCAGTAGCAAAAATAGTGGGTGTATATAGCCCCAATTCTATTGCTAGGGGACTTGCAGTGTATTTCTGGGGTGAAGGTGGGGGGGCACACCGTTGGAACGGGTATCGGGGGTATATATCGGGTATACGGGAATACACTGTCAGTGTATTCCATTCAGGATCCTGGGAAAGCTGGGTTGCGGCGATTGAGCCCGTCAGTGCCACGTTACACTGACAAGCTTCTCCCTGGAATTTAGCTCTTATAAGAACTGTTGGTTGTCTTCTCCTTCCTATCCTAGCCTGTCCCTGCCTACCCAGAATCTAAGCCCTAGCTAACTGGACGGAAACCTCCGTCCCCGGTGAATTGCAAGCTCAGAATGACGCGAAGCTGGGCGTCGCTGTTCTTTTAAATTCTTTTCAGCAGCCAATGGGTTTTGCCTACTTTTTTCAACGTCACCGGTGTCGTAGTTCCTGTCCCACCTACCCTGCGCTGTTATTGGAGCAAAAAAGGCGCCAGGGAAGGTGGGAGGGGAATCGAGTAATGGCGCACTTTACCACGCGGTGTTCGATTCGATTCGAACATGCCGAACAGCCTAATATCCGATCGAACATGAGTTCGATAGAACACTGTTCGCTCATCTCTAGTCATAACCAACTGGCACAGAGGAAGAGAGATACCTGACTGCAAGAGCTTACAATCTATAAGGGAACGGGGATAGAGACAATATGTTGGAGTGGTGATGGCAGTTGGCTTATTGAAGATTGTAGTAGGCTTTAGAAGCGATGAGTCTTCAGTGTCTTCTTGAAGGTTTTGAGTGTAAGGGACAGTCTTGTGTACTAATAGTTTATGTGAGTCTTGGGGATGGTTGTTGGAAATGCAGATAAAAGCAGAGTGAAAAAAGGAGGTCTCAGGGTTGAAGATTGTGTCAAACCTCTCTGCCTTAGTCATGGTACAGATGTATCCACTAGAGATGAGTGAGTACTGTTCGGATCAGCCGATCTGAACAGCACGCTCCATAGAAATGAATGGATGCACCTGGTACTTCCGCTTTGACAGCGGCCGGCC
This sequence comes from Leptodactylus fuscus, assembly GCF_031893055.1. Lineage (NCBI taxonomy): Eukaryota > Metazoa > Chordata > Amphibia > Anura > Leptodactylidae > Leptodactylus > Leptodactylus fuscus. The sequence continues at coordinate 178,788,570 of NC_134267.1, read as the reverse complement.
GCTTATCCCCCCGCGTGCCGGCTACGTCCATTCATTTCTATGCGAGCGTGCTGTTCGGATCGGCTGATCCGAACAGTACTCGCTCATCTCTAGTATCCACGCTTAGCTCTTATAGTGTTAAATACTTCAGCCACACATAGACAAACATAGAATAATTATCTTGTGACAAAATATCAAAAAAATCATGCATCATGCAGGCGGAATGGCAATGAATTTTTATGGCTGTTTTTCAGATGCACCATTGGCTCAACAACTGCTGTACAAATAATTTTAATGAAATGATAAGTGACAATGAAAATCTTTTGCTTAATGAAAAGCAACATATATTGAATGACCAGCTTGTCTATGTTCATCTACAGGATGCTAAACTAATGACTCCAGCATAGCCAAAGTGGAGGAACACTTAATATTCATAACCTGCACTTCGGTTCAGGTGTTGTGGGGATGTCTGTTGTCTTTTATACCCAAGAATTGAAGTAATATTGTTCCATTTAGGTCAAGCATCCTTTGTACTGAGTTATTTCTTGCAATTGATTAACATCCTTTCCTTGATGTACTTTTGCTATGGCCGGAGGCTCAGCTGGCTTTGTGGAGGGAAAAAAAAAAAGAAAATTCAAGATTTAAGATCAAATATAAATTTATTTTTGCTGATATTTTATAGCTCCCTGGCAGACCATCTTTGTAGAAGATTACAATAGATTCATGACATTCCGCAAATGCTTTTGGGCCTCCAAGCGATTAAATGTAACCTTGCATTGTGGTTATATAATGAGAAAAGATGCTGAAGTGATCATAAAATGTAAATGGAAATATTGGTATCAAGTGGAATTTTTTGTGAGCATTAACTCCTTCTCTTCATCCAGAATCATAATTGTGCATTTTGGCTCTATGGGGATCATTGGCTTTTTGTACAGATGGTATGTCATACAGTTATGGCCGTAAGTGTTGGCATCCATGAAATGTTTCCAGAAAATTAAGTATTTCTTCCAGAAAATTATTGCAATTACATGTTTTGTTATTCACATCTTTATTTCCTTTGTGTGTATTGGAACAACACACAAAAAAAAGAAAAAAAAAGACAAATTGGACATAATTTCACATGAAACTTCAAAAATGGCCCAGACAGAATTGTTGGCACCTTTTTGGATAAATAATTTAGTTTCAAGCATTTAAGGCTCGTTCACACTCCCTTGTGGTAAGTAACAGGTGTGGGCAATATAAAAATCATGCCTAAAACTGTTAAAAAGGAAAGAAGTTGATTCAATCTTTGCATTGTGTGTCTGTGTGTGCCACACTAAGCATGGAGAAAGAGAACAGGACCTGAGAATCTGACCTGAGACCTCAGGTCTGAGGACCTGAAAACCAAAATTGGGGAAAAATATCAACAATCTCAATGTTGCAAGTCCATCCCCAAAGATATTGATGTTCCTTTGTCCACGGTACACAACATAATCATTTTCCATATTGCATTTTACCGATTGTGGCGAGGATCGAGCTCCGATCCTTCAATATACCATCTGTTTTTGCTGTTATGGAAGTTGTGACCTGCTTAAACAACCTACCAAAGTGAGCGGCCAGAGGTATAAAAGGCTTGTTGATAGTTATAGGAAGCGATTGATTATTTTTTTCCCAAGGGTGTGCAACCAAATATTAAGTTGAGGATGTCAATAATTTTGTACAGTTCATTTGGAGTTTTGTGTGCGATTATATCATCTTTGACTTTTTTGTTCTGGGGGGGTGGGGGGGTTGTGTTGAAGGATTTAGCACTTTTTTTAAAGTTAAATAGTTATAAAGTTAGTGACATTGAAAATTAAAAAAAATAAGTCAATGTCAATAGCCAGATGTTTCCCAAAGTGGTTAATGTGATATCCCAACAAACATGTATAATGCAACAAAAGCACAGCCCAGTCTTGCCATAAATACTGGAACCCTGATGTAGATCCAAAAGTCAATGGGGTCCATCCGGATTTATTGGCTATCAGAAGTGTAGTTTGGGAAACTCTTGGACCCCAATGCAAAATCTGTAACGGCGCCCCTACCTACCTTGTGTCATTTAGAATAATGGTATATTTTATGTGTTAGAGTCCTTGCCCGTTAGCTACTGCTACCACTGCCCTCCACAGAGCTTCACACCTGTTAGCTACATTTAGAACAGTGAATCTGGCATAGCAATAATTTCTGTTAGGGGGTGTTCACATGTAGGAATTTTATGCTGAATTTGTCAAGCATTTCTGCATCAGGAATTTGAAGCAGATTTTCTCTGTCAAAAACTGAAGAAGATTCTGACGCTAAATTTGAAGCTAAATTTGGAGAATAGTACTACTGTATTTTGCCTTTATTAGACGGGGTCAAATTCCAAATTCCGCAAGCAGATTTTGTCAAATTCTGCACCAACGAAAAAGGTGTATTTTCCACCTCCCATTTATTTCAATGGGAGTTCTCAGACAGAATCCGCCTGAAGAACGAGTAGGATGCCTAATTTTTTTTTCTCTAGCTGAAAAATTAGCTAGCAGAAAAAAATCAGCTAGTGTCTTCCCTTGAAATGAATGGGAGAAAGATTTCAGACGGATTTTGAGATGGATTCTACCAATTCAGTGTCAAATTCCTACATATAGATACACCCTTTAGGGCCCGTTCACATGGGCACAGATGGGGCGGATTATGGTGCGGAATCCATGTCATAATCTGCCCCTCACAATGGTGGTCTATGGAGACCGCTAGCAGAAAAAAGAAGCAAGCTGCCCTTTCTTCAGGCGGAATCCGCAGCTGTTTCAGTCGTGGCGTCCGCCTCGCGGCAGCACGCTCTAGGCTAGGCCCATTCATTTGGACTGTCGGAAGTTGCGGCAGGTGGATTTTGGCCATATTTTGACGCGGTTTCCCGTGTCAGAATATGGCCAAAATCCTACCAACACGGTGGCTCAGTAGTTAGCACTGCAGCCTTGCAGCGCTGGATTCCTGAGTTCGAATCCCGCCAGGAACAACATCTGCAAAGAGTTTGCATCTTCCCCTTGTGTTTTCGTGGATTTCCTCCCATTCTACAAAAACATACGGATAGGAAAAAAAAGTACATTGTGATCCCTATATAGGGCTCACAATCTACTTTAAGAAAAAAAAAAAAATGGCCAAAATCTGCCCCCTATGCCCCCCTCCCCCCCCCCCCCCCCGTGTGAACTAAGCCTTAGAGAAAAAGTTGATTGAACTTTTTTTTTTTTTTTTTTAGCTTTTCCCATGTAAACTAAGATAAACTTTAAATACAATGTAACATGCCAGTGCAGCTGTATACTTACTGTACTCCCTGCACATGGCAAAGCTGCGGGGGTGCTGACATTGCAGGGGATTAATAGGTCAGTATTGGTGTTTTTTCTCTAAGCTTTGCTATTAACAGGTAAAATGTTTAGAAACCCTGGGAATCCCCTTCAAATCCACAGGCGTGCCATGTTTTCTGACTGGAGGAGAGCAGAGTTCTCCTTTCCTGTCCTCATTTCAGAATTGGGTACTATATGACTTGCAGTTTTATGTTAACCCTTTATATTCTTTCATTATTTTCTGTGATGTTTGCACTAATGACTGTATACACCATTCAATCTATTATTATTCTACTATTATTATCAGATCAGGTGCTGTCTTAGCACATGTCTATACATCACTGGATCTCTACTGTCCCAGTCAGTTGATCATTTCTATTATTTTGCTGATCTGTGTAGTATAAATGAAACACAACATTTTTTTTTCTATAATATTGCTTTTCTAATGGCTAATTTAAATACAAGACTTTTTTATTTCAATAATTTTTAGAATTAGTATTTTCTCCTGTAGACTACCAGCCGAGAATCATTAGTTGCCGCTTATATGAGACATGCAGACTGAGCCATTTTTGCTGTTATCACTTGTCAGCCTCTGAATTTCTGAAACACTAGATGTCTGTGGTTCCCCTGGTGACATGAATAATGCAATTTGATTTGACGCATTACAGCCCAAAATGACACTGCCAGCTCAGAAAATTGTCTTCTTTTGAAAATGGCTATAAGCATATTTCCCAGTTGGATTTGTACGAAATTCCTTTGGGAGAAAAACTCGGTCGTTTCCGAGAATGAAGCAATAGAAAATCTATAACGTTTGAAACTGCCAATAAGCCTTTTAGGGAAATGCAGTGTTTAGAACTTTATTCTTTTATGTAGAATATTCCATTTGCAGCTGTGAAATCTGTCCATAATGCTGTTTAGAAGTAGTCTGAATGTGATCTTTCTATACGCAGCCGGAGTTTACTATACTTATTAGTCATAGGTCAGTGTATACTGAATACTAATGCTGACATAATTAGACAAGAATTTTCCACCCAAACTCCTGCAACAAAGTTTCTACACTCCAGAAGACTATGGTGTCGGTGGCTTCTCTGTGTTACTTTTTTTTCCCTAAAGGAAAAGTAAACTTTAAGTAGAGCTAGTCAATACTGGCAAGTAATGTATTGGATTAAGTGAGCCGACATTCACATGAACATTGTTCTTGGCTACATTTAAATTCATTTATGTGAACGTGGCTATTAACGTGACCGATTTTTTGACAGTCCATATTAATGAACCGTCAAAAAATAGATCATGCCCTATTTTAACCAATTGAGGCAACCTTAGACAACAGATCACGAATGCAACTGCAACCAATGCACTTGATATACAGTACTTAGATCCCTGAAAATGTAAACTGATGACACCTCCAGTGTCGGACTGATGTACTTGTAAAAAAAATTATGAGAGCTCAACCTCTGGCATCCTCTAGGAAATAGATCAAATTAGTGTCTTCTGCTGGACAATTTGTGTTAGAGATCGGTCTCTCCAGAGGATCCTTAGGTGGGTCAGTCCAACACCAGTGAGCACATAGAACCTGGATAATGCACCCACGGATATTCCCCCAGAGGCATCATAATGCAGTTCAGGAAGAATATTACAAAAATAATAAACACAGTGACTTCATAGCACAGGAGTAATAAAAACAGTAATCTCACAGTAAGAAGATATTAATTAGGGTGGGTTCACATCTGTGCCCGTTCTCCGGTTTAGCCAATCCGGACAGTTTCCGTCTTCTGCCCCGCAAAACTGGACAGGAGATGGAAACCCGGCAGTCAGCTTTCAAACCCATTCACTTGAATTCACGCCGATGTGCGTCTCCTGCCTGTCCTGGGAAAGCAGGAGATGTGAACCCGCCCTCACAGTAATGTCACAGACCGGGATAGTAAACACAGTGATATCACAATACAGTGATTTAATAATACAGGGATATTATACACAGTGGTGTCACAGTACAAGGATAACTCCAGTTTGTGTAGACCCTTGGACGACAGAATCTCAGTGGGCTACTTTGTCGCACTACTCATATCATTGTGCTCCTTTAAAAGCCACTCCTGCAAAAATACCAAAAATTGGGAGATTTTTTGCTGTGACAACCTGCTAGAATCACTGTAGGTCTTTCATAATTTTCATCCTTTGCGGTGCAAAGCTTGAAACCAGTGAATGAGATCCGCAGCAATAATTGAAATTTAAATTGCTGTGGTATTAGCTGCAGCATAGACATGATATTGTGCTGCTACTGTGCATGACTCTGGGTTAGCTATTGACACGTTTGCACCTGCCTATCCCCCATCTGTGTGTCCCCAGCATCCTGTTCATGATCATTGCTCATATTTTATAATGTTAAATACCTCTAGGCCCCCACAAAGTACAATGGTCTCCATAGGCCCCCGCATAATGTAATGGAGCAGGGAAAGAGTGCAGAGTTTGGGGACCTAACAGTAGTGTGTCATTATGAAATCCATACTCACCGCTCACCACTCTCTGGGCTAGTACAAATGCAATCTGCTTTTCAATCTGTATTAATGGAAATGTTCATTGCACATGTGGAGGTAAACCCTCACAGACTCTGTTTAACCCAACACATGCCAAGACTGCAAACCTCCTGGCCCTGGTCACAGTACTGGGATCATAAACAAAAATTCAGGGATAATAAACACAGTGATGTAAAGGTATCATAAAGATAGCAATACTACAATGCAGGGATAATAAACACAGCAATGTTACAGTGTAGTGATTATAAATACAATAATAACTGAAATATGATTTCATAATACACAATGATGCAAAAACTATAATCCAGGCACTCAACAGGTTAGATATATGCTGCATTTATTCAGTGAATATGCAATCCATGAAACAAAGATAATAAACATTTTTGGTCTTGCAAGACCTTCATCAGATATTGGATTGCCACTGGAATAAGGAGAAGCAGAAGAAAAATGGAGCACAAAGTGAATAAGTGGCAGCGCCGCTTAAGGAGACGCTCATCAGTGTCTCCACAGACCCATCAGTATCCTGCAGTGCGCCCGTCCTGCAAAACGGACAGGTGTATGACCCGTCCTGAGTTTTGCCTGTAGCTCATTGCTACATACATAATAAACTCCTTCTCCTTGGGTGCAGTGTGCACCATTTTCCTGGTCTTCCTTCCATCTTTTTTTTTTGTGACTTTGATATAGGCCTACCACTGGCCAAAATATCAGAAATACAGTCGCAGCCATCATCAAGATAAGATTTACATTGTCTGTGTTTCACTAATCATTAAATATTTGCAAAAGAGTACAGTAGTCATTCTTCATGATGACATTATATAATACCATACATTACAGCTTTACTTTTACTTTACTTTTTGGTAGAGTTGGAAGGGACCTCAAGGGCCATCGGGTCCAACCCCCTGCGAGTGCAGGTTTTCCTAAATCATCCCAGCTTTATGTTTATCCAGATTCCGCTTGAAGATTTCCATTGATGGAGCGCCCACCACCTCCCGTGGCAGCCTATTCCACTCTCTCACTACCCTCACTGTCAGAAAGTTTTTCCTAATGTCTAATCTGTATCTCTTTCCCTTTAGTTTCATCCCATTGCTTCTTGTACTTCCTTGTGCTAATGAGAATAGGGTAGATCCCTCTGCACTGTGACTACCTTTCAGATATTTGTAGACTGCTATTAAATCTCCCCTCAGCCTTCTCTTCTGCAAACTAAACAATCCCAGTTCTTTTAGCCGCTCCTCATAGGACATGGTTTGCAGACCTTCCACCATTTTGGTTGCTCTTCTCTGGACTTGCTCCAATATATCGATGTCTTTCTTGAATTGAGGCGCCCAGAACTGTACACAGTATTCCAGGTGTGGTCTGACCAGGGAAGAGTACAGCAGAATAATGACCTCTCTTGATCTAGATTCAATGCTTGTCTTAATACATCCCAGAATTTTATTAGCCTTTTTTGCAGCAGCACCGCACTGTTGGCTCATGTTGAATTTGTGATCTACTATTATGCCCAAGTCCTTTTCCCCTATGCTAACATTGGGCTGTAGTGTTTTTGTTTGTTGGGTTTTTTTTTACTGCAGTTTTTCCTTGAAAATGCTATATGTGAAACGAAAAGAACATCTGCAATACACAGCATTCTCTATGCAGATCCAGGCTGCATACTTTTGTTAATTATTGTAACTGGTTGTATTTGTGTGTGCTTCTGTTTTAGATTTCTTACCCCTGGGACATATACTAATGCTTACACATTCTCTGTATAATATTACCTTGCATCCTGGTGCTGTAAAAATAGATAATGAATATAAAGAGGTTAAGTGATACAGAGAGTAGTGAGGGGATTTTACACAAGGAGCATGGTATCATGACTAATACAATTACTTTGCTCACCAGTTTCTTCATGGCTATATAGTATTGTTCTTACTAGACAGTGAAGCCTCTCAAATCCTAACAGCTGGGTGACTGAAAGAGAGGATTAATGCCACACTGATGCAGCTTTTTTAGGTTAGGCCTGGTTCACATCTGTGTTCGGTATTCCATGCAGGGAGTCCGCTTGGGGATCCCCTAACGGAATATCGAACACATTGACAAGCAATGAGCAATGAACGCTCATGAACCCCATAGACTGTAATGGGGTCCAGGTGTTTTACATGTGGTGTCTGCATGAGTCATGCGGAGAGGAAAGTAGTTCATGAAGTACTTTTCTCGCTGCATGTTCTGTGTGGACACCGCGCGGAAAACACACAGACCCCATTATAGTCTATGGGGTCTGCTCACGACTTTTCAATGCATTTGGTATTCCGTTGGGGGATCCCCAAATGGACTACCTGAACAGAATACCGAATGCAGATTTGAACCAGGCCTTAGTTGAAAGGAAGTCTGTCAGAAGAATCACCGTAGTAGACTCACCGCACAATAATGTAGGGAACTTCACACTTATTAAAATTAACTTTGTTAGGGGTATCCACTGCCCCCATACAGGGTAATTTCGATGCAAGCACTCTGGCTTTTCTTCTGTCTCTTACCTCCACCACTTGTTTCTGTCCAACATGATTTTGACAGACAATGGCACAGCCTCTTTTTTTAATGCCGGCTCTTTGTTGTTTTGCTTTAAACTACTATTTTGCTACAGAAAGCCAGTACATGCCTGTAATAGATGTGGTACAAATTTCACCTCTTTTTTAATTTCGTTTTTTTTTCACACCATCCAAAAGTCATCACTTTTTTATTTTTCCATTCACATAATTATTTATGAGCATATTTTTTTAATATAAATTGTACTTCATAATGTTATTTTATATTCCTTACATTATACTGGGAAGCTGGAAAAACTGCATTTTCACCATTTTCTTGTGGGTTTTGCTTTTTCTGACGTTCACTGTGCAGCCGTGTTACTATTGTCAGTAAGATTAAGATGATACCAAATGTATAAAGTTTTTGTTATGTTTTGAAAAATAAAATTTCTTTGAGTCGCCATATTTTGAGACCTGTAACTCTTTATATTTCCATGTATGGAGCTGTGTAAGAAGTCTTTTTTTGTGGGAAGAGCTGTTCATTTTATGTATTCCATTTTAGAGATTGTCTAACATTTTAATCTTTTTTTAAATTTGATTTTTGGGGTGTGAGAAGGTGAGTCCCACTATATCAGCCCCAGGTTTCTGGAGTAGGCTTCAGTCCAGGGGGCGGTCCTAGGCTCAATAATGATTCATAAAAGGCTGGAGAATCTGCATTTGAGGGCAAATTCAGAGAGTGAGAGGAAGCGTCTGGGTCTGTTCTGTTAATCTGAATCCCATGTCGTGCTTGTTGGTTTGTTCGTGTGGCTGTTAGTAAGCCACACATATAGTTAATTACTCTTTAGTTAGTTGCTCAGACGAGCAGGATTTTGTTTCTTATTGTTTTGCCTGAAGCTAAGGATGTATTTCATTTTGCTCATTTTATGCCTGAAGTCAAGGTTTATTTATTTTCCTGTTTTTTTTCTGAAAAAAACTGTTTTCTGCATATTTTGTGTCCCTGTCTTTGACTGGTTGGGTCTGCACCACTGCTGCTACCGAGCTACCTTCCCCACAGGGAGAGATGAAACAGTTCGACATTTTAATATTTTTTATAAAATTTTCACGTAGGGATGAAATGGTTTGGCCATTTTAATTTTTCTCCTGCTACTTTGTTCACAATGTGAGATAAATATTTTTATATGATTGATATTTGGACATTTATGGCCGTGGGGATACCTAATATGTTTATATTTGACTTTGTTTCATTTTATTTCTTATCTAGAAAAAGTTTTTTTTTAAAACCTTTATAATAATAATAAATTTTATTTATATAGCGCCAACATATTCCGCAGCGCTGTATAATTTGTAGGGTTCAGATACAGACAGAAAGATACATTACAAAGAAATAGTAATTTCACACAATAGGACTTAGGGCCCTGCTCACAAGAGCTTACAATCTATGAGGTAGAGGGGGTGACACAAGAGGTAGCAGGGGCGGCATTGCTTATACAGTGGTCAGACAATTTTGTAATAGAGGTGACTGTCATTACACAAACATAAAACTTTGAGCTGTCACTAGTCGTATATGACAAGAAGAGTGAAGGTCATAATCATGCCATGTGTAAGTGCACTTTGGTTTATCTGCACTTTGGTTAAGATGGATGCTGCATAAGGAAATGCCCCCTGCATTAGAAATCCTTTAAAATTTTATTTTTCACTTGTATTTTTAGACCCCATAGGGGACATGAACTCTAGGGTGTGTGATCACCAGTACAATATACTGCAATACAACTATGTTGCAGTATATTGGAAAGTCCTTTTTACTTTACTGAGGCAACAATAAATTTGATTTGAGGCAGAAAGAAGGTGCACTTTATGCCAGAATTTTGGTACAAGGACCTTGGCTATTGTGAACCACTATGAGCCACTGCTTCTTAGTCTTATCTTTAATGTATATACTGTGGAAAAGACTCCTGGTTTACACCGGTGGTTAAGGGAGCATCTTTATGCCCTCACTTTGACCAATAGCATACCTTTCTTCCAACTGTGTATATCTCTAATGTAATGTTTGAATGCTTTGTACGCAAAGCCTTACACATATGGATTTATCGGTAAATTTGCTGTGGATCTAAAAATATACATTTACTTGCACTGTACACATCATAAATAGTACTGAATGCTTGCAAACATTACGTAAGCTCTTTGACTTGTATTGTCTTTTTTCCAGGGATTGCCTCCTTTGCCCGGTGCTTTGTTTTAGGGGTGATTGATGTGCCAGTCACATAGAATCTGATGCACATACAAAGATTGACTTAAAAGCTTGTTTATATATAATTGGTAATTTCACAAATGGGCATATTACAGATGTTCTGCACTGATGCTTGGCATTCAAGGTGCAGCACCAAGAGAAAAACAACTCTGCAGTAATTTCTAAACCTTGTTATACGCGCACTAAGAAACAGCTGCTGCCTTATGTGTGTGGAGCGGCAGTGAATAGTAGTTTGCTGTGCACAGCAAATGTACCCAGAAAAATGTGGACGTACTGTATATAAACAGAGTCAACCTGTTAACCAAGCAGTGGGATGTTAAATTGAAAGTATGAGACCTGTGAATCCTACGGTGTTCTTTTATTGTAGTCAGATGATACCTGCAGACAGATCTCAGTCATGGCTCAGTCCTGTTACACGGGTCAGCAGTTATTTGAGAGCTAAAGCCCTGTATACAGATTGTAGTGATCAACTTAAAGGGGTTGTCCAATAAAAAAAAAAACCTAATTATGAACCTGTTTAGAATGATGAGGAAAATCCTCTAATGTTTCTCTTTTAATGTTGCTCAGTCCCATGTCGGTTTCTGTGTCCTGGACATGTGAGCACTGCATGCAGTCATTGGCATTAGTAGGTCAATGCTACAACTGTGGTTTGACTGCAGCTGAAACATGCCCCATGTCAAGCTTCTGACCACAGCCATTACGCCATATTCATATGACCAAATTCTGCCTGGAAAACATGGTCTATGTGTAGGTCGTGCAGACTGTATGCCAGACAGTACATGGCTGTGTGCATGGGACTCTCAGTATCCTAGTGAGTTATGGTGCACTGAGCAACTGAACTCCTAGATTGCTACAGTACTGAGTTAACAGTTTTATGTCCATTCAGTGCTGTACAACCTGACCGTTCAGGAGCTCACTATATCATAACTCACTATGATACAGTGATTTCTATTCACACAGCCACATTCAGTTTTTAAAATATAGAACATGTTGTCTGAATGGAACTTGGTCATGTGGCTATGGCCTTAGCCTCCAAACGCCATGCACCAGAATTACATTGATACCATGTAGAGAATCAAATCTCTACTTGTTGTTTCCCACTTTCTAAAGATCCAGTCCGACAAAATTGATGGCCTAACTTTACTATCTTTATCATAAGTCATCAAAAAGAGATGGAAGGAGTTCCAACTCTTGACACTTCCTTCGGCAAATGCATTAGTCAGGAGCACAATTGGGCCGCTGACCAGTGCATCTGCTTTGGCAAAATGAGGACTTAACAGTCGGGGCTCGGGGCCCACCGGGGGATTCACCGGTTCCCCGGTGGTCCAGTCCGACCCTGCCCTAATGTCCCGGGCCCTGTGGCAGCCGCTACCCCTGCTACCCTGGTAGTTACACCACTGGGCATGACTCTGTGCCTGTTTTTTACAGCTTGGAACCTTTCACTAGAATGGGACTAAGCTGCCGTAAGCTAATATACCAAGTATAGACAATACTAAAAGTATAAAGCTGTGCCTGGTAAACTATAAAGATTACAGGGGTCTGGCGGTAGCACCACATCCCTTTCTATCAGTTATTTGTTAAAGAGCACCTTTCATGTCTTCGGGCACATGCAGTTTTAAATACCGCCAGAAAACTGACAGTGCAATATCATTGCCATTATCGATAGCTTTTCACTGTCAGAAAGGCGTTCCTGACAGGCGTTCCTGAATTTAGCGCACTGTCAGCTTTTTAGTGGTATATAAAACTGCATGTGCCTGAGGACATGAAAGGTCCTCTTTAAGCTAAAGATGGCTCAATTCAGTTTTAAATTCTAAAGAACTTCTTTAAGCCTAAAGTAAGAACATTATTTCTTCCTTGTACACTGACCACAGGATACATGTGGCTATCCTCAGCACGTACCTCCGTCCCGATTTCCGCGGGACATTCACGATTTCGGTGTCCGGTCCCGGTTGGCGAGAGATATGTCCTGATTTCAACTCAGATCTATGTCCAGAGGACACAGATCTGAGTTGAATACATATGCGACTAAAACAAGGAGCTGTCACAGCTCAGCTCCTTGATTTGCCGCGGCGGCAGGAGGTACTGTTTGTCCCAATTTCAACTCAGATCTACATCCAGAGGATGCAGATCTGAGTTGAATACATACGCTACTAAAGCAACGAGCTGTCACAGCTCAGCGCCTTGCTTTGCCGCGGCGCTCCAACTAGTGGCTGTGCATGCGCAATGTGATGACATCACATTGCACTTACAACTCTGTGAGTGAATCTGCGGAGAGAGTGACGGGGGAGCGAGGAAAAGGTGAGTATAAGTGCTTTTTTTGTGTTAAACATTGAGGTGGAACATAATGAAGGGGGTCCATGAAACTGGGGGCAGATGAAGGGAGGGGAACGACATGAATCTGGGGGCAGAGATGGGGGGGACATGAATTTGGGGGAAGACATGGGGGGGCATGAATCTGGGGCAGAGATGGGGGGACATGAATCTGGGGGCAGAGATGGGGGGGACATGAATCTGGGGGCAGAGATGGGGGGACATGAATCTGGGGGCAGAGATTGGGGGACATGAATATGGGGCAGAGATGGGGGACATGAATATGGTGGCAGAGATGGAGAGGGGCATGAAACTGGGGACAGAGCTGAGGGAAATGAAACTGGGGGAGAGATGAAGGGGGACATATAATTTACAGGTGACTTAGGAGGATTATACTGTGTGGGGGCACATGAAAAATGAATGAGAATGGGCGGAGTCAACATAAAAGTGGGCAGGGCTAAATTGCGCTGCACACTTTGTCCCTCTTTCAGTTCTTAAAAAGTTGGGAGGTATGTCAGCATTCCTTGATGTTCCTGTGGATTTCCTTCCACCATTGGATCCAAGTTAAACCCTGCTGCTTGCAGGACTTTTCTCTCTGCATTTTTCAAGTGGATTCGGGGACAGAATCCCTGAACGGAAACCAAGTGCTGGTGTGAATTCAGCTGGAGCCATTTTACCTGCAGTCTTTCTCAAGGCAGATGAAGCAGAATTTACAAAGTGAAACTCTGTTTATCAGAGGGAATTGGATCAGGGAAACAGCTTGATAAAAGTAGAAAGAAATATTTCACTCTGATAAGATATATTACAACATTCCTTATCACCTGTACTATTCATTTATGCAGCATTCGTTGAAACAACAATGCCTATTTAAAGAAATGTATTTTGACTTTTGCCTCCCTTATGTATATAGGATGTAGTACTAAACTCATTAACACTCACGCAGTGACTACCTGCACTTGGAAACATGAGACAGGACGTATTTATTCCTGTACAGTCTTGTTGTCATTATATAAAGTGCTAACGCGTGGAGGTGCGCTGGCAGCAGATATATTCTCTGGTGAAATAGTTGCCTGAGAAAAATGTAACAGCTTGGTGTATAACAAGGACGATTCTATTTATGAAATGCTTGCAATGTTTTGTGTTATTATTTGTTCTGATTGCCTGCAGCTACATAATAACAAGGGCCTTTATAAATTCCGAACAGCCGAGAAGACATATGGACGATAAATAATGCAAAACTGTCTGTTTAGGCTGCATTTTACTTACACACCTACGTTACTGTGAAATCTTGAAACACATTTTCAGTGACATTTCTATTAAATAAATGTTTGATACCTGCCATATGTTCTCTCCGATCGAGAGTAATAATAGAATTTTGCTTTGTGTAAAACTTACAGAGTGTTGCTGACATTTCTGATGGAAAAGTACACTTTGACAAATGAAGAATAAAAAGCGTCTATATATGGTCAGAGGTGTTTTTTCAGAAAATGTAAAAAGTCCAGGGGCAACACGGTGGCTCAGTGGTTAGCACTGCAGCCTTGCAACACTGGTGTCCTGGGTTCGAATCTCACCAGGAACAACATCTGCAAGGAGTTTGTATGTTCTCCCCGTGTTTGCGTGGATTTGTTTACTACAAAGACATATTGATAGGAAAAAAATGTGTGTGTGTATATATATATATATCCCATTTTAAGATATATATATATATATATACAGTTTATGTGTGTGTGTATATTGAGAACTCAGGTAAGCACTTATCCTGTTCTGTAAGATCCAAACCTTTTTCAGCTCCTAATCTCACAATACAGATTTTGTTTATGTATCTCTGACACCGATTATGTGATCCCTTACAGACCCTAAAGCTAGATTCACATGGAGGAATTTATATCTAACTTTGATGTGCTCCAAATCAGCTCCAAAAACCATCCAGAATCTTCCTCCAGTCTATTTTTAGCATCTGTTTTTTGCACCCATAAAACTGCTCCATTAAACATGATGTGAATGGTCCTTTAGCAAGTTCCAAAGGTTGCTGGATGTATAGGATAAATTTTGGATATAATGCGAAGAGCAGAGAAGACAAATAGAAATTGCTGTTATCAACAAACATCATATTAAATGGTCATTGACTTTTTACAAGGTAGAAAATGCACTGATAGATCCATTTGTAGATCAGCAATTAGAAACCCAGTGTTTGATCTTTTGAACCCAATTCTCCATAACTGGCCTGGATTTACGTTTCGTAGGAAATAGCTGCCTTTACAACAAATTCCCTTCATTGACGGGTTACAGATTATTCACTTGTTTTGATACACATCTCAATATCTGTCTTTCTTCCATAGACATTTGTGACTCTTGTGCCAGTAACCATCTACTTTTCATTTTCCTGTCATGGGAGATGGATTTGAAAATTGCTGAGTGCAAATAGCCATATCCTGATGTGTTTTATATAAAGTAGAATTTCTTAGTATTGGAAAATCTGTCATGGTAAATAAAGGATGATATATCTGTTTTAAAAGCTTATACTGATTTCTTCCGGCATCTTCTAAAGACAATTGTATTTTTGTGTAAGCTTTAAAATAAAGATCGGATCATTAATTGAAGTTGTCTTATTAAACGAGACAATTTACAAGTGTAATATACTGTATGTCAATCTTACCTTTTATGTTTGTTTGTCTGTTTGTTTTTTAGCTCTATATCAATTTACAGCCCAAAAGAGAATCCAAATGCGTTTGATGCAGCTGCCTTCTTCCAATGTGTTGGCAATTTCCTGGGGATATTTGCTGGATCATTTGCCATGGGCTCCGGATATGCAGTCATCACCTCTTTAATATCCTTTGAGAATAGATCTGGTTATTTTTATTGTTATGTATTTAGTATTTTCAATATGTATTGGGATAGGGTGCACAGCCTACTCTGGAAAGGACCACATTGTCTTATTAAATTACTACCAAGGGCCACAATTATACTTCCATTTTAATTTTATACATTGAAGCAGATCTTAAAGAGGACCTTTCATGTCCTCAGGCACATGCCATTTTATATACCGGTAGAAGGTTGACAGTACGCTGAATTCAGTGCACTGTTGGGCTGGGCTGTAAATATTGGTGCTGGGGGGCGTTCTTCACAGCTTAGCCTCATGGCTGGGGGTAAGGAGCACCGCCTCTAACAGTACAGATCTATTGACAAGTACAGCCATTGGGGAGGGGGGGTGTTCCTCACAACCCAGCTAACTGTCAGGGACTCCCTTCTAACAGTGGATAGAGATTGGTAATGGCACTGATATCTACAGCCCGGGGCACATAACAGGAAAGCTCAGAGTGCACTGAATTCAGTGCACTGTCAGTTTTCTAGCGGTATATAAAACCGCATGTGCCTGAGGACATGAAAGGTCTTTTGTAAAAATGATATGCCATAAAGCTCTGATATGTTCAGATACCACTTGTAGTATTCCGACCTGTGGGGAGAATGAGTCCCGCTCTCTATTCTAGTTAACACTCCCAAGTAGAGGAGACAATGTCTGCTTCTGTTTGTCTCCATTGCACATTTTTAGTGTGCTTTAATTGCCTAGTATTTCACAACTTCTGCATAGATTTCTAACTCTGTAACTGATACACAGCTTTCTCCACTCTTACCTTATCTTATACTTCTGGTAACAACAATTTAGAGGACCCACAATAACAGAGGCCCCATGTACCCAGTATAAATAGAGTCAGATCAGGCATATGCATTCTATGGAGCTGACGAAGCAATCCTTTCATATAGGCTAAGTGGTATATAAGACAGACGGGATCCCTGTTCCTCAGCTATCAAATGTTAAACCCTGATCTGTGAATAGGAGATAACTTGTAAATATCACAATAAACAATTTTGTTATGAATTCATTTAAGTACAATTTGGGGACATGCTGGCATAACCCTTGACAGGCTATAGTTCACAACAGAACTACTGGCCATGAGTATATAAAAATTAGGATAGATAGTTTATGATCAGATATTGCAAAATCGGTCTTCTCTGACATACAAGGAAGTTAATGGAGGTCAGAGAAGCGTCGGAAAAGGAAATGCTATGGACTGTGGTATGAATATCACTTCTTTGACCATTAAAAAACAAATTATTGGTCCAACAACTCTTTTATACGTAGACATAGGCTTGTTAAAAAATGTATACTTATGTATTAATGTATTATACATATATATACCGTATATACTCGAGTATAAGTCAACCCGAATATAAGCCGAGACCCCTAATTTTACCACAAGAACTGGGAAAACTTATTGACTCGAGTATAAGCCGAGGGAGGGGAGATGCACCATTGTAGATAAAAAGTCTGGTCATGTGCATTACAGCTCAGTAACTCCATGGGGATCATAGTAATAGCAGTTAACCCCATCATGTCCCTCACATTAACTCCCTGTATGCCTCACATAAGAATTACTGATATGTGGGACATATGGAGGTAATAATTAGGTATCTTCATAATTAAGGTCCTTCATTAGTACCCTCATGTGTCTCACATATTAGTAACCCTTGTATGGGGCACACAGGGGTTAATATGAGGGACATGATGGGGTTAACTGTTATTAATGTGAGGCACATGGAGCTACTGAAACTAAATTAATAACCCCAAATGCCCAAAGGCAGAGTAACTAAAGTATCACCACCCATAAGCTGTTTGAACAGTTCCATTCAAACAAGCACTGCTTACCAAGAACAGCACCATACATTATATATTGGCTGTGCTGGGTACTGCAGCTTAGTCCCTTTTTCTTGAATTCAGATAACCTGTAAACAGGGAATGTGACTGATGAATGTGATGCACATAACATGTCAGTGAGGGTGCTGGGTGTTGGACTACTACTGATCTGATATTGTAGACCTATTGTATGGATAGATCATCAATATTTAACCCTTGAGTACTATCATGGTGTCTATCATAATGATATGTGTATGATAGTGGTGTATGATAGACACCATGATAGTCTTAAGGGTTAAGACCTGAAAAACTGCTTAAAATTAAGTAGAAAAGACTTAGCTTTTGACAAGACCACGATATAGAAGACAGGTAAATATTTTAGCAAATTTCATAGTGGAATATTTACTTAACATATTTATTTTTACCCAACAAAACTGCATAATGTGTTACACCACATTTATCAAGTGCTTTTTAGACACATTTTATGCAAGATGTAAGGGGTTGTGGTTGTAACAACTTTTTAAAATTTTTGGCACATTTTTTAGCTTAATCTGAGTCAACTAATAAGTAATATAACGTTAGACTGGACAGTCTAATAACGTACCACTTATGAAATTTCATTAGACACTTCGATAAACCTGGTGCGGTACAAGGCTGGATTTACACTTGTATTGGAGTCTGCATAAGATCCCATTAAAGTCTATGGGGTCCATGTGCAACCTCTATTTAGGCGGACAAGGTCTCCGTCTTTTGGGTACCCATACAGACACTAAGAATGGAAACTTGAACTCTACTGTGAACCTAGCGTAAGACTGATTAGTTTGCACGGTCTAAAATTTAGGCTAAGTTCACATCTGCATTCGGACCCCCGAATGGAAACTTAATGTGGAATGGACTTTGGTTTCCGCCTGAAAAGGGCAAAAAATGCAGAGAGAAAAGCGCTGTAAGCAGCACATTTTTCATTTGGCGAGGGGAACGGAATCCCCATACGGAGACCGGGCACAGATGTGAACCTTAGACAGTATTAAATCTACTCCATTGTCCTTTTGGTGCTACAGATTTTCTCACTTGCCTGTGTGTGAATCTTTTTATCATTTATAGCTGTCATGTTGGAGGATGAAGGAATAAGGTCACCCTATTACGAACTACATTGTCAGCAAAATGATAAGGTCATTTGCAATTCATTATGTAATGTGATATTAATTGACTTTTTTATATACCTTTTTATTTGTCATAGATCTCTGCCATTTGAAACAAGGAACATTACAGTTTATACTTAACACTGTAGTATTGAGCTCCCAAGTCTCCAGTTCTTTAAGAATCTTAGTCTAATTATAAGTTTTGGATATGAGAATGAGTATGTAAATATTAGAATCTGCATTAAATTATATCAACTTTGCAACCATTTTTTAAATTCTTCTACTGTTTTGCATTTACATTTCCTAAACAGACCTATATGTCTCCATTGTTACACACTTCCTACAAACCCGATAAGTAGGATAATCTATCAGTAATAGATTGGTGGCTGGCATCTGCAAGACCAGCTATTTATAACAGTTACTGGTTCTGGATCTACATTTTAGACACAACGAGAACCACTTTGTAGTGCCCATGCCATATTGCTGCATTTCAGCTCACATTCACTGAGCCCCGCCTATTTAATATAAAAAATCTGAAAAATCTCCTTAATATGCCCATACATTCCTTAATTAACAGTCATACAGTGCCCAAAAATGCTGTATTAAACAAATGTTAACATATACATATTCTTGTATGTATGTATAAATGTATATACAGTACAGACCAAAAGTTTGGACACACCTTCTCATCCAAAGAGTTTTCTGTATGTTCATGACTATGAAAATTGTAGATTCACACTGAAGACATCAAAACTATGAATTAGCACATGTGGAATTATATACTTAACAAAAAAGTGTGAAACAACTGAAAATCTGTCTTATATTCTCGGTTCTTCAAAGTAGCCACCTTTTGCTTTGATTACTGCTTTGCACACTCTTGGCATTCTCTTGATGAGCTTCAAGAGGTAGTCACCGGAAATGGTTTTCACTTCACAGGTGTGCCCTGTCAGGTTTAATAATTGGGATTTCTTGCCTTATAAATGGGGTTGGGACCATCAGTTTTGTTGTGCAGAAGTCACAGCTGATAGTCCTACTGAATAGACTGTTAGAATTTGTATTATGGCAAGAAAAAAGCAGCCAAGTAAAGAAAAACGAGTGGCCATCATTACTTTAAGAAATGAAGCTCAGTCAGTCCAAAAAATTGGGAAAACTTTGAAAGTGTCCTCAAGTGCAATTGCAAAAACCATCAAGCGCTAAAAAGAAACTGGCTCACATGAGGACCGCCCCAGGAAAGGAAGACCAAGAGTCACCTCTGCTGCGGAGGATAAGTTCATCCGAGTCACCAGCCTCAGTGATCGCAGGTTTTTTGTTAAGTATATAATTCCACATGTGTTAATTCATAGTTTTGATGCCTTCAGTGTGAATCTACAATTTTCATAGTCATGAAAATACTGAAAACTCTTTTAATGAGAAAGTGTGTTCAAACTTTTAGTCTGTACTGTACATAGATATGCTTAAATAGAAACACACGTACATACATTTTCTGGGATCCAGTTCTGACCTTCCTATCAGTCTGGGGAAGTGTGATCTTCAGTTACTTCTAATTTCCTACTTACCTCTTTCCCCTAGTGTGAGATGAAAGTGAGAGGTTGCACCACAGCATGGCTGCCATTGGAGCTCCGATTTTACTGCCAAGTACTGTGGAGGTAGCACCTTGGAATAAGCTAGCATTCAGGTAATGGACGTTAGTTTGTATAATGTGTCCAGCTCTATTAGGAAGGGGAAAGGTGGAGATGAGGTAGGTTAGGATTCCATTTTCCCCAGTTTTACAATATAGTTTTTTATTTGTTTTTTTTAAACTTGTTCAATTGAACTCACAATGCAATACATTGCATATATTAATCATTAGAACAAAGTATTTCACTGATATAGTCTGTGGAAAAATAGTAAACATCATGTACATGAAGAAGATTAATAAAAAACTGTAGGTTACAATCAGGACACAATAGACTGACCGTAAGCAGGAGACACGATTATTACATTGTGTATAGCTGTTCAACAATAAACATGTTCTTACAGAACAAAACCTTGCACATGTTTGGTATCCTAAAGAGGAGTTCTCAGGTCAGTGCACTAGGATATACTAACCAGACAGGGGGAAATTAAGATTATTCACTGAACATTGCAGAGTCTAGATGATAGTTTAGCCTCTAATGACCTAGGGAAGGGCTAAGTCAGTGGAGAGTCGCACCAGGCTTCCCATACTTATGAGGATTCCTTCTTCTGTGTTTATATGCCCCTTCTTCATATCGGAGTAGATTATTAACTAACTTCTTCCATTGTCCCATTGTTGCCAGTTCATCTCTCATCCATCTAATCACAGTAGCTTTCCTTGCAACAAATAAAGACTCCCACAGGAATATATGTTCATGGTGTGTCCAATACGACTCCTCCCGAAGGCCCAATAGCTAGCATTCATACACTCACAATAATGGTCAATGTATTGATGACTCCCCCCCCCCTCCAAAGTGAACTAATACTGGGGTAATCGCATATTATGTGCCAAGAGCCTGCATGTGAGCAAGCACACTAGGGACTAATATAATTGGAAACACGGCCCATTTTATACAGGTGCATCAGAGAAAGATAACCTTGGTGCACACTGTATAGGTAGATCGCACGGTTATTAACTGATGATGATACATATGGTGGTGAGAACCAGATCTCTAAATCCACGAGAAAACCAACTGGATGTTAACTCTTCTTCTGTTTGCCCATACATCTTTACAATAAACATTTGTCAATTTTGCAAAACATAAGTCACATGTAGAAAGGCGTATGACTGCAAGATCAAAGCACTGTATGCAGAGTTTGTATGTAGTCTGTAACCAAGGAGACACGTCTGCTTCATTTGTTTTGTAATTTGGATGCATTCGAGCAGCAAAATACAATGGTTCCAAAGATGGACTTATCCTTTTCTGCATTTTCTCTTCAAAAGGTTGTGGGTAAGTAAGTGGAATAAAATATATGCTCTCCACTAGATATAAAAAACCAGCTTGTGCACAGCAGTGGTGGCGTATATGAGTAAGAAGATGTTTTGTTATTTAGATGGCGGAACAATTTCGAAGAAGAACAATTTCTGCTTTTAAGACACTGCTAGATAAATGGTAACATTTTTAAGCTTTTCCCAGTCCCTCATGAGCTTGTTAGAATAGACTTTTCTGAATTATTCCTATGGCAACATTTGTTTTCCTTAATACATTTTGGTCACTTGACAAAATTCACAAAGTTGTGTGAATTCCCTATGCTGGAGACAGGACTATTTTTCTTATTGTCATGGAGCGCCTTCCTATCTGCAGAAGCAGCAGGGCTGACGGGTAAGTCTCTCAATGGCTATTTTTATCATGTAAATAAAGGAAAAAGAAATTGAAGATACCATGTGAAGACTGTGTATTTTATTGTAAAATAAAGAAGCATTGTGCTCAAAATAGAATAACCAGTGTGGGATTGTAGTGATCCGGTCTACTGCCACCACGGCAACGAATAAAGATTGGTCAGGACTGCTTAATGTTCAACTTTATATTGTGATACTATCCAATGAGTGCAGACAATGCTAAACTGTTCAGGGGCACAGTCTGCTGGTGAGGACAATGGCAACACCTAATTGTTAAGTTATTAATACATTTCACAGAGGAATAACAGAGGAATAAGACAGCACAGAATTTGAAGAGAAGATGCTCCAGAATTTTAATTTCATGGGTAATACAAATATTTGTCTAAGGCAAAGGCCCCACGTAGTGGGCTGCAGCAAAAAAGTGCTGTGGGAAAAACCATGACGGAAATGTATTATAAACATAGCTTTTTTTTATAAACATAGCTTTTTTTGTTGCGCCAAAGCCAAGGATGGCTACAAAAGGAATGGGAACTCTATAAAAAGTCCTTATACTTCTCCCTTCTGCTCAATCCACTCCTCATTTTGGCTCAAAAAAACGCAACAAAATCTGCAGCAAAAAAAAGCTGCGTTTCTGCAATGTGGAGCCTCAGCCTAAGGCTGAAGCCCCACATTGTGGAAAAGCAGCCTTTTTTTGTTGCAGATTTTGTTGCAGTGTTTGGAGCCAAAGCCAAGAATGACTAAAAAAGAAGCTGGAAGTTTATAGGAAGTTCTTATACATCTGCCTTCTGCTCAATCCACTCCTGGCTTTGGCTCAAAAAACCACAGCAAAATCTGTTACAAAAAAGCTGCATTTCCGCAACGTGGGGCTTTAGCCTAAAGGGGAACCCACGCAGGACAATGCCCATTTCAAAACACATTCGTCATGTGTAGGACCAGGCCAGTAACATTGGTTTCAGTAGGCCAAAACTCTATTGTTCCACCCTGGTTCTTACTCTCCTGTTCAGACTCCTTCATAAATGACAGCCTGGGTCACACAGATACTACAGTTCTCTGAATTAATGGAAAAAATATGGTGATTGAATTCCTATAAAAGCAAATATTCAACAGACTAGGTAAGTATTCATACAATAATTATCTAATATAGTTAAAGATAATTGATCATTTTTTTGAAGCAGAAGTTGGACTTGGCATCTTTTTTCCAACTGAAAACATGCCCCGGCTCCAAGCCCACAGCACTATGTAGGAGAGTCCATTCCGATCTGTTAGAGCAGGGGTCCTCAAACTGCAGCCCACGGGCCACATGTGGCCCGCCAAGCACTTCTGTCTGGCTCCGCCGACAACGCCGGCAGGCGTGCATTTATAATGAAGTTCCTGGGGAGCTCGGGCCAGGCCATGGAGCGCACTTCACTTTACCTATTGGAGGGCACCGCTCCCGATGTCTGTGCGACCTGCTCTGCCTCCGGCCCAGTGCCGCACCTCCCATGAGGCGACCTGAAGCGAGCGCTTCAGGCGGCACTATGTCAGGGCCTCAGGGAGGGCGGCATTTTTGCTAACCTAAGCCAGTCCAGGACAAGCTGTACTGGACTGGCTTATCACCGAGCGGTGGTTTGGGGAGGCCACTGGAGCAGCGCTGCTCCAGCAGCCTCCCATCAGGCAGAGAGCAGGCAGTCTCCGGGCCTACTCTTTGCCGGCAAACTGGGCTAAGCCCCGCCCCTTCACTTGGCCACATCCCCGATCCGCCCGGCCACACCCCCGATCCGCCCCCTCCTCCCGGCGGGGGGGGGCGGCTTTCTGCAGTTAGCCTCGGGCGGCGAAAGGAGCAGGCTCACCCCTGCTCCGGCCCACTGTTTAAAAAGTTTGAGGACCCCTGTGTTAGAGCATCCAGATCACCATTAATCCTTGCTTTTTGTATCTACTGATATTTTGATTCACCATTTGATTCATTTTTGTGCATGGCCCAATTGGTAAGTTTGTATTCAGATGCTAAAATACTGTTGAGCGCATGTGGCCTAATTCATATTTGTGAAGACAAGCTGGCTTGTACATTAAAAAAGCACTCCGTCCCTAATCTATCTGTTTGCTTGTGCCGATGGCATTTCGTGTTTTGAATACTAGACATGTATGTTCTGACAGCAGTGAGACATATCATGCACTCCAATACAGTTATTTGTTCTCTATGTTGGATCGCTTCACTCCTGTTAATACCATATACTGTAAGTACAACTGTTTGCATTGTTGAGATCTGTAGCTAAAGTTTTGGACTAGATGCAAAATATATTTTATTTACAGTATGATGCAATTCACAGCACTATACTGCAGTGATAAAAATGCAATATGATATAATTCAGGATGGCCGGCTGAGTTTTGTGAGCTGAGAAATGTTGGAGAATTTAATATATTGCTGTGCAATGTTAAACTTTGACTGTAAATCATAGATTATGTGCGAGATTTCTGGAGCCCTGACTTTGCTCCAGGGCAGTGAGCTGGCTTTAATGAGAGCAGTGTGCAGCAGGATTGCTCTGACATATAGTAGGGGCAGAGATAATTTGCTGAAAGCAGAGGCTAAAGAGCTGTACCCTGCACAAAAGCAACTCTGCATGATATCCTGTTATTAACTTTGTGATGGGCTACTTTTTTATTCCATTGCTCCTAGTCTGCGGGACATAATAGCAAGATTTATTCATGTTTTATGTGGGTGAATAGATGCTTATTATCATTTTATTATCTTGTTTATAAGTTATTTACTATATCCATTTTCTGTCTATATTGTTCTTACTAGTTGGCCTGTGGAGAATGCAGTTCTATGTGTCCGTTAATGGCCTTCTATAATTAGAATATTGCTTTCCTCGCTTTTTTACATACAACTGATCTTTTTACATTACCTTATTTCCTTATTTTGGGTTGTGATCTCCAAATGGTCATCCAAGGTATTTGTTTGGCCAAGAGGTGTATGTTCTATAAGGCGTATGCCCAATAGAAGGCAACTAGAGATAGTAGCATAGAACATTGATGATCCATCTATTCCGGCCTTATATTAATTCCATTTTATCTTAGAATAGACATGTTTATTCCAGGTTTGCTTAAATTAATGGTCCATAGGATAGACAATAAATAGCTGATTGGTGGGGATCTGACCACTGAGACCATCTGACCCTCACCAATCCTGAGTAAAAGTGTGCTTTATCCCCTTCCCTTGTACATTCAGCCTAATTGCAGTTACCAACTTAATGTAGGCATGCTCCTTGCTGAATGGGACACTTCTGTGCTTCCATTCACTTCAATTGGAGCGCGTTACCTGAAGTACAACACAATGATGTCTCCGACTCCCAACCATCCTATAGATAAAAGACAAACATTCTTAATGGCATAACCCCTTTAATAATTGGGGAGGAGCACTCCTGTACACTAAACATGACCTCACCCTGTCATTCACTCTACAGCTACTGTATTCCTCTCAATTTCTCCGTACACATGCACGCTTGTTCCAGTGGGGAGTAAGCTACTTTCAGACATCTGACTATGACTAATCTCCCTTGAGAAAACAAGGATCAGTTATGTTGGATTTTTCTCTGTATCTTCTTTGAAGAAAAAAGTCAGACATTTCCGTAAACATTTTTTTTATTTTTTTTTATGTAGATTGTGAGCCCCACATAGAGCTCACAATGTACATTTTTCCCTATCAGTATGTCTTTTTTTGGAATATGGGATGGCAATCCATACAAACACGGGGAGAACATACAAACTCCTTGCAGATGGTTTTTTGCCCATGGCGGGATTTAAACACCAGGACTCCAGCGCTGCAAGGCTGCAGTGCTAACCACTGAGCCACTGTGTGGCCCCCTACATTTCTGTAAACATTGGGCGGTGAACCAATTTGTCTTATCTAAAATGTTTAGAGGAGTCTGTCACCACAACATTCAATATGATATGATATGTTGGGGACATTATACTAAGTGCCACCATACCCTTTAAATATCCAATATATTCTCCATTTCCTTGAAAAGTATATAAGGTATGGTGGTGTTCTGCATAATGCCTCCTAAAATGCGCTGTGGCTGGTTTGTTATACAGTTTCCTGGTGATAGACTCCCTTTTATTTCTTATCAAACGGTGGCTGCTGTGTGACAGATCTCGCCTCAGGGCCCGGATGTAGCAGAGAGTTTTCCTCACTTATGGCAGGAGTTATAAAGTATTACAAAAAACAGAGGATAACTTCCTGATAGAAGTGGTCGGAGCAGTGGTGGGATGTGGCGGTTACATATGTTGGTATGGCTGTCACTTTATGGTATTCTTACTTTAACCATAACACATTTCAACCTTTTTCCACTTTTTTTTTTTTTTTACTTTTTTAACAAAACAAAAATAAATTTGACATGAAAATAAGTGTCATAAATGTCCTTCATGAGGGAGCTGAGGTTCACATTATTGTCAAGAAACTGTGGCTGCTCTGATCGCTTTCACAAAGTGAACAGGTGCCAAAAGTGAGAGCAAATCCTGTTAGAATAAGAAGACAAACCATCAAAATATTGTGCACACTACTTCTACATATGTGTATTTCTGACCCACTGTCCTGAGTCCAATTGAATGTAAATTTATCATTCTTGGTTGTATTTAAGGCCCTTGTAATAGGTTGATCATGTAACAATTCTCCTGCTCTTCATCTCCTCTGCATCCTCCCCCCTTGGAATGCTGTATTCTTAAAGGCCCAGGGCTTACCAGTTACCCCTGTCTTCAGCCTGTGCCCAAATACTTCATGGCTTCATTATTTAGGATCCTTCCTCCATTACTCAGTGTTTGAGCAATATGGTTGTTTTGGCTCCTGAACCTTATAGAGGTGTATATTGTTCTTGTTCTGTTTGGCAGCAACCCGGCTTGTACACTTGACCATATTGTTCAATACGCTCCCCGACCCGACCTCTTGAGTGGAAACCATCTGCCTTGACTTGTGCTCTGACAGACTACAAATCTTGCCAGCAGCCTTGCTATAGTAATATGGGCTCTTTAATCTGAGTGCTAGCAGTGATTGTACTGGGTGTGATAATCTGTGGAAAATTCCATAACCTCTTGCAGGGATACAATGGGAAGATCAAAAAAAAAATCTTAGATCCTGCTGTAAAGTTAAATCCGTTAGCAACCCAGCGGGCCCCCATCTACTATTGGCCCATTGCAGATCACCAATGGTTTATACTGTAAACTTTCATGCACTGTAACAAGTTGGGAATAGATCTTTGTACTTGATGTGCTTTTAATGAGAAATATTTCCATTATATTCTGCTGACAAATGTGGTTTAAAAGCAAGTGGCAATAAAATAGGCTTAGGAATTAAGCATTGAGCGTGCAGTTTTTAACTGACAGCACAGGCTATACATTAAACTCCCATATTGATTGTTTTGATATTAAAAGAGCCATTTGGAGACTGTGTCTTCCATTGTCAATATGTCACAGTACATTGCATGGGATTTGATATGGGTAATGGCTGTGTGAATTAATGGAAAGCGTCTTTTTGTCCTGCAGATGTTAATGGGAACCATCAATTTCAGTTTGCTACTCTAGTCCTATGTTCTCCTACATCCATGCTTCAGTCATACTGCTAAGCACTAGTTACTATTAACCTTGGAAGAGTTCAAAATCCCTTTTCTTGGATTTGACGCTAAAAGCAGCAACAGTAGATGACTAATATAGCGCACATAGTCTAATTACTGGCTGCTTTGTATGTGACTCTCAATTGTCTTGACTCTGTACCAACATTGCTTTTATCAGAATGAACGCTGTGTTAATCACTGCAAAATTCTATTGGATTCATGAAATAATTGATAAGCGTGCCATTTATGTAGCGAGACAAAGATTACCCTGCACAGTCCAGAGAGGCCATCAGTTCTAAAGAGGTGGCAACATACAGAAGTCGTGCTACCGTTTATAGATGCAGGCATGCTTAGAGAATAACATTGCACTGCATTTTAATGCTGCAAATTTCTGTTTATTTGTGTCTAGTATAGGAACAGAAATAAATGTGACTAGTAAGTGTGTGAGACCTAAAGATGCCTCAAATCCAAATGTGCCTGAAATAGAAATATCTTGTTTGTATAAAAGCACCTCAAAACGCTTTTTTTTTCAGGCGTCTTTCAGAACAAGCTGCCACTTGTGTACTTTAGGAACAACACTATTTTTAGTTATTATATTTCTTGTATTCAGCCTTTTTTAGCAGTTTTCCCCCTCTACAGACTCTATATGTAGTTTGCAGTTCTCACTTAGCTGATAGATGGAGATTAGATTTATAGGCAGATTTATTAAGACTGGTGTACAATACCCAGACTGGAGCTGGGATTTATAAAGAGGCTGTGGCATAAGAACTAGAGTAGATTTCCATTATAGTTCACGTCAGAAAATTGGTGTGAGTTATAATGAATCTGTTGAGCCAAGGCGACCCCACTCTGCCCACATTCATAGATTGTGGTAAGCCAGGTGCAGATTGGTGCTTGTAGTGCAGGTCTTGTTCAAGAGAGGACCTTGCACTGTATGTGCCCCACAGCATCATCCCTACGCCAGAATGAATTTTTCCTAGTAAGTAGAGGGGAATATGCCATAACTGTTTCTAACTTAGCAGTATTATACATCTACACAAAATTGTGCAGCTGAAGAAGTTATTACAGCAGGAGCACCTATAGGGAAAGCAGGGATGGTTTATTACCGTCCCTGCCTTCCCAACCCCTGAAAAATAAAACCAACATAAAAACAAAACCATATTTATTTATATTTTTATAGAAAAAAGACTCAAATTATGCAATTATCTAAATAATTCAAAGGAGAAAATCTTGTAGCGTGTACGGAAAAGAAATGAAAATGTGTCTGGCCCTGAACTGGTTAGTAAATTCAAGTGTATACACTATGTTTTATACAGCATGTCCTATTCTAGTCTGTTTTTCGCTGCAGAATGAAGTGTCAGATCGCTGGGGGTCTGACTGTCAGAACCCCAGCAATGAGAACGGGATCAGAAAGACTCCCAGTTCTCCTCTTTGTGAATGGTGTACCAGTGTGCTTGCATGATCAGTGCTCCATTCACTGCTATAGGGCTACCAGAACTGGTTGTAAAGGGTAGTTCACACGTAGTTTCTTGGTCCGGATTTTGACGCGGAAAGCCGTGTCAGAATCCAGACCAAAATGCACCTGTTGCGGCTTGCCGCGACTGTCGCGGCTTCCGACAGTCGCAGCTTTCCGCTCCAGATTAGGCCCAAATAAATGGGCCTAGTCCGGAGGGATTGTCTTGAAGCGGACACTGCGACGGTTTCCACCGCGGAATCCGCGTCGAGATAGGGCAGGTCACTTCTTTTTTCCGCGTCAAAATCCATACCAAAAATCTACGTGTGAACTCGCCCTTATAGTGTACTTTTATTATACACATTATGAGCAAGCAGTTAGTTCACACGTACGTGTGAACTCGCCCCTATAGTGTACTTTTATTTATACACATTATGAGCAAAGGTTAGTTCACACGTAGTTTCTTGGTCTGGATTTTGACGCGGAAAGCCGTGTCAGAATCCAGACCAAAATGCACCTGTTGCGGCTTGCCGCGACTGTCGCGGCTTCCGACAGTCGCAGCTTTCCGCTCCAGATTAGGCCCAAATAAATGGGCCTAGTCCGGAGGGATTGTCTTGAAGCAGACACTGCGACGGTTTCCACCACGGAATCCGCGTCGAGATAGGGCAGGTCACTTCTTTTTTCCGCGTCAAAATCCGGACCAAAAATCTACGTGTGAACTCGCCCTTATAGTGTTTAGTGTATTTATACACATTATGAGCAAGCAGTACTGCAGTGTAAGGCATGAGGTGGGATAGAATAACTATGATGAAAGGGTGTATTGCAAACTACCCTTATATCCTATTATGGAGCGCAGAAAATTTCTAAGAATGGATCGGATTGAAACGAAGCTGAGGTAAATAGCAGGTAGAAGTATTATCAATGGTATAGCTTTCAGGTCCTGTACATCTGAGTTAATTAATTTCAATGACTACATAATAATTTATATACCGTGATGAAATGTGATACGATTTGTGCCAACAGTTTTGCTGTTTGGTAAATTAGCCTCATTGTGTCTTCTTAGGGAAATTTGCTATAGAAATCAATCATTCCCACAGTTTGGAAGAAACAACAAGTTTTGGAAGGAAATGATTTACAACTGGATGAATAAATCTGAACAATTCACTGCAAACATATTGTATCATCTTTACACACACACACACACACACACACACACACACACACACACACATACATACACTCAGTAAATTCTTGGAAATGTAAAATAGTTGTTTGCTGAGTAGGTCAGTCCAGTGTTTAATGGAGGCAGTTCAGGGAAATGACCAATGACCCATATCTAGATTTTTGTCCATCTTTAGACGGATCCACTTTTGTTTAATCCATTCTTCTGTTCCTGTTATGGACTAAAAAAAACAACTTAAACAAGGCAAATGTGAAAACCCCCTTACCTGGGACATATTCAAGAAGAGGATATTCTCTTTTCTGAACACTACATGATGCTGTTACTTGGCTTGTGTATATTTGGAAGTTCTTTACAAATATCACTTTGCCACTTTTTAGGCATACCATAGCATTTTGTTCAGATATACAATATAACTACCGTATATACTCGAGTATAAGCCGAATTTTCCAGCCCAGTTTTTGTGCTGAAAAAGCCTCCCTCGGCTTATACTCAAGTCAGCAAAAAAAAATAAAAAATTTAAGGATGGGGGGTCTATGACCAGCCACAATATTAATGTATAGAATCTCCCATAAAATAGTGCTAAAAAAAAAAAAAAACATTTAAAAAAAATAAAAGTTGTAAATCCCTCCTTTCCCTAGAATACATATAACAGTAGAAAATTACTGTGAAACACATACACATTAGGTATCCCTGTGTCTGAAAGTGCCCGGTCTACTGAATATAGGGTATCTGCAGTGCTCCTGTTCCGTCGGGAAGGGGTTAATAGGAGCACTGCAGATACCCTATATTCAGAAAGGCTGAATTCCAAGTGGGGGAAGAAAAACCAGTCCTCAAGCTCAGGGAAGGGGCAGACAGACAACCAAAACACCCCCTCCCCTTCCCCATCACCCAGCAACTACTGGACCCAAAAACTCCAACTAGAGATGAGCGAACAGTGTTCTATCGAACTCATGTTCGATCGGATATTAGGCTGTTCGGCATGTTCGAATCGAATCGAACACCGTGTGGTAAAGTGCGCCATTACTCGATTCCCCTCCCACCTTCCCTGGCGCCTTTTTTGCTCCAATAACAGCGCAGGGTAGGTGGGACAGGAACTACGACACCGGTGACGTTGAAAAAAGTAGGCAAAACCCATTGGCTGCCGAAAACATGTGACCTCTAATTTAAAAGAACAGCGACGCCCAGCTTCGCGTCATTCTGAGCTTGCAATTCACCGAGGACGGAGGTTTCCGTCCAGCTAGCTAGGGCTTAGATTCTGGGTAGGCAGGGACAGGCTAGGATAGGAAGGAGAAGACAACCAACAGCTCTTATAAGAGCTAAATTCCAGGGAGAAGCTTGTCAGTGTAACGTGGCACTGACGGGCTCAATCGCCGCAACCCAGCTTTCCCAGGATCCTGAATGGAATACACTGTCAGTGTATTCCCGTATACCCGATATATACCCCGATACCCGTTCCAACGGTGTGCCCCCCCACCTTCACCCCAGAAATACCCTGCAAGTCCCCTAGCAATAGAATTGGGGCTATATACACCCACAATTTTTACTACTGGTATACAGTGCCATTGTCTGACTGGGAATTCAAAGAATATATTGGGAATACAAATACCCTCATTTCTTGCTACTGCCATATAGTGCCAGTGTCTGACTGGGAATTCAAAGAATATATTGGGGTTACGTGCACCCACAATTTTTACTACTGGTATACAGTGCCATTGTCTGACTGGGAATTCAAAGAATATATTGGGAATACAAATACCCTCATTTCTTGCTACTGCCATATAGTGCCAGTGTCTGACTGGGAATTCAAAGAATATATTGGGGTTACGTGCACCCACAATTTTTACTACTGGTATACAGTGCCATTGTCTGACTGGGAATTCAAAGAATATATTGGGGTTATAAATACCCTCATTTCTTGCTACTGCCATATAGTGCCAGTTTCTGACTGGTAATTCAAAGAATATATTGGGGTTACGTGCACCCACAATTTTTACTACTGGTATACAGTGCCATTGTCTGACTGGGAATTCAAAGAATATATTGGGGTTATAAATACCCTCATTTCTTGCTACTGCCATATAGTGCCAGTTTCTGACTGGTAATTCAAAGAATATATTGGGGTTACGTGCACCCACAATTTTTACTACTGGTATACAGTGCCATTGTCTGACTGGGAATTCAAAGAATATATTGGGGTTATAAATACCCTCATTTCTTGCTACTGCCATATAGTGCCAGTTTCTGACTGGTAATTCAAAGAATATATTGGGGTTACGTGCACCCACAATTTTTACTACTGGTATACAGTGCCATTGTCTGACTGGGAATTCAAAGAGTATATTGGGAATACAAATACCCTCATTTCTTGCTACTGCCATATAGTGCCAGTTTCTGACTGGGAATTCAAAGAATATATTGGGGTTACGTGCACCCACAATTTTTACTACTGGTATACAGTGCCATTGTCTGACTGGGAATTCAAAGAGTATATTGGGAATACAAATACCCTCATTTCTTGCTACTGCCATATAGTGCCAGTTTCTGACTGGGAATTCAAAGAATATATTGGGGTTACGTGCACCCACAATTTTTACTACTGGTATACAGTGCCATTGTCTGACTGGGAATTCAAAGAATATATTGGGGTTACGTGCACCCACAATTTTTACTACTGGTATACAGTGCCATTGTCTGACTGGGAATTCAAAGAGTATATTGGGAATACAAATACCCTCATTTCTTGCTACTGCCATATAGTGCCAGTTTCTGACTGGTAATTCAAAGAATATATTGGGGTTACGTGCACCCACAATTTTTACTACTGGTATACAGTGCCATTGTCTGACTGGTAATTCAAAGAATATATTGGGGTTACGTGCACCCACAATTTTTACTACTGGTATACAGTGCCATTGTCTGACTGGGAATTCAAAGAGTATATTGGGAATACAAATACCCTCATTTCTTGCTACTGCCATATAGTGCCAGTTTCTGACTGGGAATTCAAAGAATATATTGGGGTTACGTGCACCCACAATTTTTACTACTGGTATACAGTGCCATTGTCTGACTGGGAATTCAAAGAATATATTGGGGTTACGTGCACCCACAATTTTTACTACTGGTATACAGTGCCATTGTCTGACTGGGAATTCAAAGAGTATATTGGGAATACAAATACCCTCATTTCTTGCTACTGCCATATAGTGCCAGTTTCTGACTGGTAATTCAAAGAATATATTGGGGTTACGTGCACCCACAATTTTTACTACTGGTATACAGTGCCATTGTCTGACTGGGAATTCAAAGAATATATTGGGGTTACGTGCACCCACAATTTTTACTACTGGTATACAGTGCCATTGTCTGACTGGGAATTCAAAGAGTATATTGGGAATACAAATACCCTCATTTCTTGCTACTGCCATATAGTGCCAGTGTCTGACTGGTAATTCAAAGAATATATTGGGGTTACGTGCACCCACAATTTTTACTACTGGTATACAGTGCCATTGTCTGACTGGGAATTCAAAGAGTATATTGGGAATACAAATACCCTCATTTCTTGCTACTGCCATATAGTGCCAGTTTCTGACTGGGAATTCAAAGAATATATTGGGGTTACGTGCACCCACAATTTTTACTACTGGTATACAGTGCCATTGTCTGACTGGGAATTCAAAGAATATATTGGGGTTACGTGCACCCACAATTTTTACTACTGGTATACAGTGCCATTGTCTGACTGGGAATTCAAAGAGTATATTGGGAATACAAATACCCTCATTTCTTGCTACTGCCATATAGTGCCAGTTTCTGACTGGTAATTCAAAGAATATATTGGGGTTACGTGCACCCACAATTTTTACTACTGGTATACAGTGCCATTGTCTGACTGGGAATTCAAAGAATATATTGGGGTTATAAATACCCTCATTTCTTGCTACTGCCATATAGTGCCAGTTTCTGACTGGTAATTCAAAGAATATATTGGGGTTACGTGCACCCACAATTTTTACTACTGGTATACAGTGGCATTGTCTGACTGGGAATTCAAAGAATATATTGGGGTTACGTGCACCCACAATTTTTACTACTGGTATACAGTGCCATTGTCTGACTGGGAATTCAAAGAATATATTGGGGTTATAAATACCCTCATTTCTTGCTACTGCCATATAGTGCCAGTTTCTGACTGGTAATTCAAAGAATATATTGGGGTTACGTGCACCCACGATTTTTACTACTGGTATACAGTGCCATTGTCTGACTGGGAATTCAAAGAGTATATTGGGAATACAAATACCCTAATTTCTTGCTACTGCCATATAGTGCCAGTTTCTGACTGGGAATTCAAAGAATATATTGGGGTTACGTGCACCCACAATTTTTACTACTGGTATACAGTGCCATTGTCTGACTGGGAATTCAAAGAGTATATTGGGAATACAAATACCCTCATTTCTTGCTACTGCCATATAGTGCCAGTGTCTGACTGGGAATTCAAAGAATATATTGGGGTTACGTGCACCCACAATTTTTACTACTGGTATACAGTGCCAATTTCTAACTAGGAATTCAAAATGCTCAAGGCTCCCGGAAAGGGACGTGGACGAGGCCGTGGGCGAGGTCGGGGGAATGGTTCTGGGGAGCAAGGTAGCAGTGAAGCCACAGGGCGTCCCGTGCCTACTCCTGTGGGGCAGCAAGCATTGCGCCACTCCACAGTGCCAGGGTTGCTTGCCACATTAACTAAACTGCAGGGTACAAACCTTAGTAGGCCCGAGAACCAGGAACAGGTCTTGCAATGGCTGTCAGAGAACGCTTACAGCACATTGTCCAGCAGCCAGTCAGACTCTGCCTCCTCTCCTCCTATTACCCAACAGTCTTGTCTTCCTTCCTCCCAAAATTCCGAAGCTTTACAGAACAATAACCCAAACTGTCCCTGCTCCCCAGAGCTGTTCTCCGCTCCTTTCATTGTCCCTCAACCTGCCTCTCCACGTCACGATTCCACGAACCTAACAGAGGAGCATCTGTGTCCAGATGCTCAAACACTAGAGTCTCCTCCATCTCCGTTCGATTTGGTGGTGGATGACCAGCAACCCACCCTCATCGACGATGATGTGACGCAGTTGCCGTCAGGGCATCCAGTTGACCGGCGCATTGTGCGGGAGGAGGAGATGAGACAGGAGTTGGAAGAGGAAGTGGTGGATGATGAGGACACTGACCCGACCTGGACAGGGGGGATGTCAAGCGGGGAAAGTAGTGTGGATGTTGAGGCAGGTGCAGCACCAAAAAGGGTAGCTAGAGGCAGAGGCAGAGGTCAGCAGCTTAGGCGAAGCCAGGCCACACCCGGAATCTCCCAAGATGTTCCAGTTCGTACCCAGCCCCGAAAAACTCCCACCTCGAGGGCACGTTTCTCGAAGGTGTGGAGTTTTTTCAAGGAATGCGCCGAGGACAGATATAGTGTTGTCTGCACAATTTGCCTCTCGAAATTGATTAGGGGCTCTGAGAAGAGCAACCTGTCCACCACTTCAATGCGCCGTCATTTGGAATCCAAGCACTGGAATCAGTGGCAGGCAGCAACGGCAGGACAAAGGCCGCCTGCCGTTCACGCCACTGCCACTGCCTCTGCCACTGCCTCTGCCACTGCCACTGCTGACTGTGCTGGCGATGCACTCCAGAGGACGAGCCAGGACACCACTTCATCTGCCTCCGCCACTTTGTTGACTTCTACCTCATCCTCCCCTGGTCCTGTCTTATCTCCTTCTCCTGCACCATCAAAGGCACCATCAGGCGTTTCTTTACAACAACCCACCATCTCTCAGACATTGGAGCGGCGGCAGAAATACACTGCTAACCACCCACACGCGCAAGCCTTGAACGCCAACATCGCTAAACTGCTGGCCCAGGAGATGTTGGCGTTCCGGCTTGTTGAAACTCCCGCCTTCCTGGACCTGATGGCAACTGCGGCACCTCGCTATGCCGTCCCTAGCCGT
Organism: Leptodactylus fuscus; assembly: GCF_031893055.1. Taxonomy (NCBI): domain Eukaryota; kingdom Metazoa; phylum Chordata; class Amphibia; order Anura; family Leptodactylidae; genus Leptodactylus; species Leptodactylus fuscus. Next base: position 178,752,298 of record NC_134267.1, on the reverse strand, counting down.
CACTACTTCTCCCGGTGTGCCGTCCCCGCCTTGCACCAGCACGTGTCACTCAACATCAGGCGGGCCCTTAGTTCCGCGCTTTGCACAAAGGTCCACTTGACCACCGACGCGTGGACAAGTGCATGCGGACAGGGACGCTACATTTCACTGACGGCACACTGGGTGAATGTAGTTGAGGCTGGGACTGCTTCCCAAACTGGCCCGGTGTACCTCGTCTCCCCGCCTAACATTCCTGGCAGGGACACGAGAAGAACACCCCCCTCCTCCTCCTCCTCTACCGCCTCCTCCTCCGCCACCGCCTCCTCCTCCGCCACCGCCTCCTCCTCCGCTGTTAGATTGACCCCAGCTACGAGTTGGAAACGTTGCAGCACTGGCGTTGGTAGACGTCAGCAGGCTGTGCTGAAGCTGATCAGCTTGGGGGACAGACAGCACACTGCCTCCGAGGTGAGGGATGCCCTCCTCGATGAGACGGCAATATGGTTTGAGCCGCTGCACCTGGGCCCAGGCATGGTCGTTTGTGATAACGGCCGGAACCTGGTAGCAGCTCTGGAGCTTGCCGGACTCCAACATGTTCCATGCCTGGCCCACGTCTTCAACCTAGTGGTGCAACGTTTCCTAAAGAGCTACCCCAATGTTCCAGAGCTACTGGTGAAAGTGCGGCGCATGTGCGCCCACTTTCGCAAGTCGACAGTAGCCGCTGCTAGCTTAAAATCTCTCCAGCAACGCCTGCATGTGCCACAACACCGGCTTTTGTGCGACGTCCCCACACGCTGGAACTCAACGTTTCAGATGTTGAATAGAGTGGTTGAGCAGCAGAGACCTTTGATGGAATACCAGCTACAAAACCCTAGGGTGCCACAAAGTCAGCTGCCTCAGTTTCACATCCATGAGTGGCCATGGATGAGAGACCTTTGTGACATCCTACGGGTCTTTGAGGAGTCCACAAGGAGGGTGAGCTCTGAGGATGCGATGGTGAGCCTTACAATCCCGCTCTTGTGTGTTCTGAGAGAATCCCTGATTGACATCAGGGATAACTCAGATCACACAGAGGAGTTAGGGATAGCATCCGATCCGTCACAGCTGGAGAGTAGGTCCACACATCTGTCCGCTTCACTGCGTTTAATGGAGGAGGAGGAGGAGGAGGAGGAGGAGGAAGAAGAGTTGTCCGATGATGTGATGGTGATACAGGAGGCTTCCGGGCAACTTCGAATCGTCCCATTGTTGCAGCGCGGATGGGTAGACATGGAGGATGAGGAGGAAATGGAGATTGAACTTTCCGGTGGGGCCAGAGGAGTCATGCCAACTAACACTGTGGCAGACATGGCTGAGTTCATGTTGGGGTGCTTTACAACCGACAAGCGTATTGTCAAAATCATGGAGGACAACCAGTACTGGATCTTTGCTATCCTTGACCCCCGGTATAAAAACAACATCTCGTCTTTTATTCCGGTAGAGGGGAGGGCCAATCGCATCAATGCTTGCCACAGGCAATTGGTGCAGAATATGATGGAGATGTTTCCAGCATGTGACGTTGGCGGCAGGGAGGGCAGTTCCTCCAGTAGGCAACCAAGTTCTCACCGGTCCACACAAACGAGGGGCACACTGTCTAAGGTCTGGGACACCTTGATGGCACCCCCTCGCCAAAGTGCCGCCACGGAGGGTCCTAGTGTCACCAGGCGTGAGAAGTATAGGCGCATGTTGCGGGAATACCTTTCCGACCACAGCCCTGTCCTCTCCGACCCCTCTGCGCCCTACACGTATTGGGTGTCGAAGTTGGACCTGTGGCTTGAACTTGCCCTATATGCCTTGGAGGTGCTGTCCTGTCCTGCCGCCAGCGTCCTATCTGAGAGGGTGTTCAGTGCAGCCGGTGGCATCATCACTGACAAGCGCACCCGTCTGTCAGCTGAGAGTGCCGACCGGCTCACTTTGATAAAAATGAACCACCACTGGGTAGAGCCGTCATTTTTGTGCCCACCTGTGTAAAGCACCCCAACATGAAACTCCATGTCTGTACTCAACCTCTCCAATTCCTCCGCATCCTCATACTCATCCACCATAAGCGTTGCACAATTCTGCTAATACTAGGCTCCCTCCACCCTGATTTCCCCCAACTCTGCTGGTTAGAGGCTCCCTCCACCCTGATTTCCACCAACTCTGCTGGTTAGAGGCTCCCTCCACCATGAATTTGCCCAAACTGGGCTGTTTAGAGGCTCCCTCCACCATGAATTTGCCCAAACTGGGCTGTTTAGAGGCTCCCTCCACCATGAATTGGTCCAAACTGGGTTTTTTAGAGGCTCCCTCCACCATGAATTGGTCCAAACTGGGCTGGTTAGAGGCTCCCTCCACCATGAATTTGCCCAAACTGGGCTGTTTAGAGGCTCCCTCCACCATGAATTGGTCCAAACTGGGCTGGTTAGAGGCTCCCTCCACCATTAATTGGTCCAAACTGGGCTGGTTAGAGGCTCCCTCCACCATTAATTGGTCCAAACTGGGCTGGTTAGAGGCTCCCTCCACCATGAATTGGTCCAAACTGGGTTTTTTAGAGGCTCCCTCCACCATGAATTGGTCCAAACTTGGCTGTTTAGAGGCTCCCTCCACCATGAATTGGTCCAAACTGGGCTGGTTAGAGGCTCCCTCCACCATTAATTGGTCCAAACTGGGCTGGTTAGAGGCTCCCTCCACCATGAATTTGCCCAAACTGGGCTGTTTAGAGGCTCCCTCCACCATGAATTTGCCCAAACTGGGCTGTTTAGAGGCTCCCTCCACCATGAATTGGTCCAAACTGGGTTTTTTAGAGGCTCCCTCCACCATGAATTGGTCCAAACTGGGCTGGTTAGAGGCTCCCTCCACCATTAATTGGTCCAAACTGGGGTGGTTAGAGGCTCCCTCCACCATGAATTTGCCCAAACTGGGCTGGTTAGAGGCTCCCTCCACCATGAATTGGTCCAAACTGGGCTGGTTAGAGGCTCCCTCCACCATGAATTTGCCCAAACTGGGCTGTTTAGAGGCTCCCTCCACCATTAATTGGTCCAAACTGGGCTGGTTAGAGGCTTCCTCCACCATGAATTTGCCCAAACTGGGCTGTTTAGAGGCTCCCTCCACCATGAATTGGTCCAAACTGGGTTTTTTAGAGGCTCCCTCCACCATGAATTGGTCCAAACTGGGTTTTTTAGAGGCTCCCTCCACCATGAATTGGTCCAAACTGGGCTGGTTAGAGGCTCCCTCCACCATGAATTTCCCAAAACTTGGCTGTTTAGAGGCTCCCTCCACCATGAATTGGTCCAAACTGGGCTGGTTAGAGGCTCCCTCCACCATGAATTTCCCAAAACTTGGCTGTTTAGAGGCTCCCTCCACCATGAATTGGTCCAAACTGGGCTGGTTAGAGGCTCCCTCCACCATTAATTGGTCCAAACTGGGCTGGTTAGAGGCTCCCTCCACCATGAATTGGTCCAAACTGGGTTTTTTAGAGGCTCCCTCCACCATGAATTTGCCCAAACTGGGCTGTTTAGAGGCTCCCTCCACCATGAATTGGTCCAAACTGGGCTGGTTAGAGGCTCCCTCCACCATGAATTGGTCCAAACTGGGCTGGTTAGAGGCTCCCTCCACCATTAATTGGTCCAAACTGGGCTGGTTAGAGGCTCCCTCCACCATGAATTGGTCCAAACTGGGTTTTTTAGAGGCTCCCTCCACCATGAATTTGCCCAAACTGGGCTGTTTAGAGGCTCCCTCCACCATGAATTGGTCCAAACTGGGCTGGTTAGAGGCTCCCTCCACCATTAATTGGTCCAAACTGGGCTGGTTAGAGGCTCCCTCCACCATGAATTGGTCCAAACTGGGCTGGTTAGAGGCTCCCTCCACCATGAATTTGCCCAAACTGGGCTGTTTAGAGGCTCCCTCCACCATTAATTGGTCCAAACTGGGCTGGTTAGAGGCTCCCTTCACCATGAATTTGCCCAAACTGGGCTGTTTAGAGGCTCCCTCCACCATGAATTGGTCCAAACTGGGTTTTTTAGAGGCTCCCTCCACCATGAATTGGTCCAAACTGGGCTGGTTAGAGGCTCCCTCCACCATGAATTTCCCAAAACTTGGCTGTTTAGAGGCTCCCTCCACCATGAATTGGTCCAAACTGGGCTGGTTAGAGGCTCCCTCCACCATGAATTTCCCAAAACTTGGCTGTTTAGAGGCTCCCTCCACCATGAATTGGTCCAAACTGGGCTGGTTAGAGGCTCCCTCCACCATGAATTGGTCCAAACTGGGGTTTTTAGAGGCTCCCTCCACCATGAATTGGTCCAAACTGGGTTTTTTAGAGGCTCCCTCCACCATGAATTTGCCCAAACTGGGCTGTTTAGAGGCTCCCTCCACCATGAATTGGTCCAAACTGGGCTGGTTAGAGGCTCCCTCCACCATTAATTGGTCCAAACTGGGCTGGTTAGAGGCTCCCTCCACCATTAATTGGTCCAAACTGGGCTGGTTAGAGGCTCCCTCCACCATGAATTTGCCCAAACTGGGCTGGTTAGAGGCTCCCTCCACCATGAATTGGTCCAAACTGGGTTTTTTAGAGGCTCCCTCCACCATGAATTTGCCCAAACTGGGCTGGTTAGAGGCTCCCTCCACCATGAATTGGTCCAAACTGGGCTTTTTAGAGGCTCCCTCCACCATGAATTTGCCCAAACTGGGGTGTTTAGAGGCTCCCTCCACCATGAATTTGCCCAAACTCTGCTGGTTAGAGGCTCAATCCACCCTGATTTTCAAAACAAATGTTGGTGCCAACCTCAACTTACTACAAGGGCCAAATTCACTGCTGGTGACAAGCTCTCCTCACTGCAAGTGCCAAATACACATGTTTCAAGGTGTTTTCCTACTGTCAGAGAGGTGGTATTGAGTGTGTAAAGTGTGTAGTTGTTAGGCTGTGATGTTGGGGTAATAGAGGGTCTTTGGTGTGTTAGATGCCCCCAGACATGCTTCCCCTGCTGTCCCAGTGTCATTCCAGAGGTGTTGGCATCATTTCCTGGGGTGTCATAGTGGACTTGGTGACCCTCCAGACACGGATTTGGGTTTCCCCCTTAACGAGTATCTGTTCCCCATAGACTATAATGGGGTTCGAAACCCGTTCGAACACACGAACATTGAGCGGCTGTTCGAATCGAATTTCGAACCTCGAACATTTTAGTGTTCGCTCATCTCTAACTCCAACCATTTAAATTTTTGAAATTTTCCAGTAGCTGCTGCATTCCTCCCCCCTCGGCTTATACTCAAGTTAATAAGTTTTTCCATTTTTTTGTGGAAAAATTAGGGGGGTCGGCTTATATTCGGGTTGGCTTATACTCGAGTATATACGGTATTAATTTTTATTTTATGTAGGCATGAACTAGCAAGAGTCTATGAATGTGCATATGCATGTCTACTAGTGCATATGTATTTGTGCACACATGATTTTAAGCTGTGTCTTGGCAACATCTGGAGTGCTGTACGTACCTCTCTGTAATATGGTACACACACACACACACACACACACACACACATATATATATATATATATATATATATATATATATATATATATATATATATATATATATATATATATATATATATATATATATATAAACACCACAGGATTTGTCATCAGCATCTCTTCTACTACTCAAGTAAAAAGACCAGATCTGCAGACTCTGTTCACTATATAGCATGGTACCTTGAACAGGAACAGCTTTGTGTCTGTCACCATCCATGTCTATAGTTTCTAGACCCCACACTTATCAGGATCAGCTACTGTGGATCAGAATATGATGATCTATTCTGTGAATAGAAATTCATTATTAAGAATGCTCGAAGGCAGGAAAATCCTTTTAAGGCTAAGGCCCCACGTAGCAAGCTACAGCCAGAAAGCGCTGTGTGAAAAATTGCAGCAGTAACGCTTTGTGATTTTTCAAACAGCACTTTTCACAGAAAGTCCTGAGCGTTATCCTCTGCGGACTTTCGGTTTCAGTTATACCTTTCGGTGGGAGAGTAGGCTCAGCGGTAGTAGCAGCGGACCCAGACAGAGACAGTCACAAAAATCGGGTGTAAACAGATTCTACCCTGTTTGTTTATTTTGCAAAACAGCAGAAAATAAACAGGCCTTAATTTCAGGCAAAGACAATAAAACAAAACCTGCTCGCCTGAGCCGGTAAGGGGGCGTTCACACTACCGTTGGTGTCCAACAGGTAGTGTCCGCTCCTAGTGTCCTCTCAAAATCTGTCACGGACATTAGGAGCGTAGCTGTGTCCGTGACACCTGTCATTCATTTCAATGGGCATCGGGTGCGTTCTTTTGCACTCCGTGCCCGTCCTTACCTGTCCGCAAGTGAAGATGTCCGACTTCTCAAGCGGACAGAAAAAACCTACATGCAGGGTTCTTCTGTCCGCTTGAGAAGTCGGACATCTTCACTTGCGGACAGGGAAGGACGGGCACGGAGTGCAAAACAACGCACCCGATGCCCATTGAAATGAATGACAGGTGTCACGGACACAGCTAGTGCCCGCTCCTAATGTCCGTGACAGATTTTGAGCGGACAATAGGAGCGGACACTACCTGTCGGACACCGACGGTAGTGTGAACGCTCCTTAACTAAACACAGGAGTGCTGTCTATATGTGTAACACTAGGTTCACACTAGCGTTCGGGTCTCCGTTCTGTGGTTTCCGTCTTCTGCATGCAGAAGATGGAAACCTGTCAGACCGGGTCCGGCTGAGAGCGCCGGTGAGTGTTTTATGCTCTCCGCCGCAAAACCGTTTTTTTAAAATCGGACACAGAGTACTGCATGTCCGACTCTGTGTCCGGTTTTAAAAAAACAGCTCACGGCTGAACATCTTTCAAACCCATTCAAATGAATGGGTATGAAAGAGTCTTGCAGATTTCCGTCTCCTGCCTCTGTTTTGTGCAGGAAACCTGCAGAACGGAGACCGGGCGCAGATGTGAACGAGCCCTGACTTGCTTCAGCCACACGGAAAAACAAAACAGAGACTGAGGTTTATACACAAGGACTCTCACCAGGCTGTAGAGACAGAACCCGCCCGGCTCCTCGACTCTCCCCGAGGAACTGCCCAGGACTGAGGTCTTGTCAGGCTTCATAGGCTTATAATGAGGTCCAGCTCCTACCTGTACTTGAGAGCTCCTTCCTGCTATAGGGCAAGAAGTGGTTAAAATCAGGTTTATGCTACAGCCCCGGGTTACCCTCACTCACCACACATAAGAGAGGAATCTGGGGGAGATATAGCAACCTTTTAGAACTTTACCTGTCACTTTCTCACAACCTATACAGAAACAGCCAGCATTTCTGTAAGTATGAATGACATGCTGCGATTTCCCATGCGAGTATTTTTATGCAATGTGTGGATGAGATGCACTAGAATGCCATCCTTTTTGTAGAGACTGTAAAACACTCTGGTTTTGGCTGTTTTTTTTTACATGGCCTAAACCTAAGGCCCCACGTACTGAAATGCAGCAAAAAAACAATGTGGATAAAAAACATAGCAGAAAGAAACACATCACTTCTTTTCCGCAGCATGTTTCAGGGTATAATTGACATGCCGCCATCTTCAAAAACGCAGCCATTTTTGAAAACGCAGCTTTTCCGCTGCAGAATTTTTTTTTCTGCAATGTGTAGATGGGATTAGCCAAAATCCCATTCACTTTGCAGGTAATATAAAACAGCGTTTTCACAACATGGGGCTACAGTATAAAACTTTTATCTATTAAGGATCATGCACATTGCCGTATTGTAGTTATGTTCTTGACAGAGCCATAATAGGGCTTCCATAGAGGTACGAGTCCTCTACAGCCATCATAGAGTCCAATTCTGTTATTTTAGGAACCTTAGAGGGTTTGTGCTTGTGCACTGTATATACATGAACCTTAGCTAGACTGGAGAGAGATTACAAAGAGTATTACTCAGTCTAGAGGACTGGGAATGATTCAGCATTTCACTTCATTGATTTCTTTGTGAACTGTGCAGTGCTCTATTTTCCTGTGGCGGCACTGCAAGAAAATGTAACACTGGCTGCTAAGCTCACCTACAGATCACAGCTGATCACTAGAGGTGCCAGCCGCAGGATACCTTGTCATCAGTTTATCACATCAGCATGTGGTTCTCCTGGTGTATTTGGGATAAATGGGTACGGCAGAGTTGTATTATCTCACTTTGTTCTCTGCAAAAAGTTCCACAAGTTTTCCTGTAGCTTTAAAAGAATTCCAGTGGTGAGAATAAATTCGGTTGTGATTAAGGGAGTCATTAGCGGGTCATTAGGCTTTCCTTCTCTGCTCATTAATTTGGCCTGCTTGGAGAGGACGCTATAGATTCTTTTAGTTTTTCTTTGCTTAGGATCAGAGAAGTCATTCATCATGAAGATGTGAAGCTCTCTAGTATACCTCCTAAGTAAAGTAGAAGTAATCTGCTAATGATTTATAATGACACATCCTATAGATCATATTTAATGTGTAACATTTAGGCTACATTTACAACAAACGCCTTCTTTTTGTATATGATAATCTTATGTTTAAGGAAGCATCCATGTGCCATTTAGTTACTTTAAAAAAAAAAATATGTCATACAAATATTGTTATTGGTTTGGTGTTTTTTTTAATAGAGAAGGGAGTATTTTATACCCATGTTTTTGATACATCTGCCATTATACTAAAAAGTATAGCTTATAGGAGTTGTACCAAGGTTTCAACTCATCGCCTATATTTGTGATAACTGTCTGAACAGTGGGGTCCAAATTCTGGAAACTCACAGGTCATGAGAGCAGGTCCCAGTGAGAATGGAGTGATAGGTCGAGCAAGTGTGCTGTCTCTTCATTTATCTCAACGGAACTGGCAAAGAGAATCTGAGTACAGCGGTCTCAAGCATTCCTGTACAGATGAATGTAGTGGTAGCATGCATGCTCGACCTGAGGCTCCATTCATACAAGGGACAATGAATCCCCCTTCTCTAAATCAGCGGTGGTCTCAGCACTCAGAGTCTCACCAGTCAGAAAATGTTCACATCTCCTGGAAAGGAGATAAGTTAAAAACATTTGGTGAAAAAGCAAAGTTTTTGCTGTGAATGTCACCTGTGTCCTGCCATTTTAATGTAGGTTGAGGTTCTCGTGAAATGAAACAATATGTAGACATTAAGCAGGGAGAATAATTCAGAGTGGTAGGAATGTTTCAAGGACGCAGCTGGCAGAGGCAAACTACTTACCTGGGGCTTTTCCATTTCCCTCTGGCACAAAGTGTGCAGAGCTTTCCTAATGGCCTTTCAGATGCTTTTATAGTGCTCTGACCAGTCTCTTGTAACACCATGCTTTGCAAAGGATTTTAACTTTTGCCAGCCAGACGATCCATGCCCGAAAAAGTCTGTGCGATGACCTGGAATAAACTGCAATAGTCTAGTTTATGCTTACAGCATCATTCACTGTTTATGTGTAGAAGATTATTAACAGATGAAAAAGGCAAATCTTTATGGGAGCTACTGAATAGCTAAGCATGCTCAGTACACCTGATAAGGCATTCTCTACTATGTGCCATACGTCTTCTGTAGCAGAACTCCGCCATATGTCCAGCTGTGAAGTTCTCATCAGGAATTCAAGGCAAAGCAATGTGTTCAGTTTCTTCATTAAATCTTTACAAATGACGCATCAGCTCCACAGGCGCCTTCTCTCTATGAATAAGTAGGGACTTGCTGTTATTTTTGTTTATACCACTGAATACAATAACTGTCATGATCTGAATATTTGTTAATAATTTGTGTGTTTTTCTGCTGGGGTTTAGATCCGGTGTTTTGTGCTCTTCTGGTGGTTTCCTTGCCATTGGGCCGTCTGTTGGTGTATTGGGTATCGGCCTTTAGAATATACTTGAGGTTCTTTGGATTGAGCCTCAGATGTTGGTCATTACCATCATCCTACGGACAGTTCTGGGGCCTGTATACGGGAGAGGGCTGGCTTCACTTGTTGCCGATTTTCGTTGTTTCCTACATAGAATTCGTGTCTCAGGGAGGAGGATTGTTTGATGAAACTATAGCTGACTTGGAAGTGGTGTGAGTGTTGCCTTGTGTGTGAGTCTGGTTTGTCCCTCCACACTTCTACTCTGCCCCGTCCTTCAGTTCTGGTTGCTTGTCAATGTCTTGGTGTTTGTGAGGAAGTTTGGGTTCCAGTTTGTTCTGCCCCAGTCCTGTGTTAACCCTTTCCTCACCTCTCCACTGTCCCTCTCCTCATTCTCTTGTTGCGTATTGTGTTGTGCTGCGTGTCTGTTGTCCAGCACATCCCATCCTGTTGGTTTTGTCTGCAGCTGCACCTTGGTTTCTGTAGGGGTGACCACCTTAGCATCCCCAGTAACTAGCTCTCTTGTAGCTCTCGCCCTATCTGTCAGCTAGGTCTTCGTGTTAGAGAGCCAGGAGTTGTCGGGGCAAGGCTAGCTTGGGAACAGCTGACCACCACCCGCAGGCAGGGCCTAGCTAGCCGCTGTAGTGTCAGGGAAAGTCTCCTACCCCTGTTCCCTTAGTGGTGCAGTCTGCAGTCCAGATTCTGGGTCTGGGCATAGACACAAACGTAACAATAACATAACAAACTAATTGTAATATCCAAATTGAATCAAATGGCTATAAGGGGTTTAAAAATGAGATTTTTCTTCCCCCAGAAGCAGTGCCATCCTTGGCCATTGGGTTGTGTCTGGAATTGCAGCTCAGCCTAACAAATGAATAGTGAACCCTTTATTTTAAAAAAATCTGAGACAAATAGTGATCAATACTTTTGTCTTTCAATAAAGCTTGAACACTGCTAGATTTAAAGGATAGGTCCTTAGGATAGACCATCAATCGCTGATAGGTCCTTAGGCTAGATCATCAATATCTGATGGGGAAGGGCCCAACACTTGAGGTCTTCACAGATAAGCATGCAGCAGCGCTCCAGTCACATTCATTCATCATGTGACCTATGTGCAACTCAAGACAATGTCCCTTTTAGATGTCTCCTCAACACAGTCTTGTGGGACAAGAAATTTGGGGCCCATGTTCTGTGGAATAAATTGGTACTATATAAATAAAAATGTATTGTTAATGTTATTACTCCAAGGGTTCCCAATGTTGGTGGAATTTACTTGTTTCAGGAAATATTTGACCCTAAAACTTTGATATAATGCATATTTTGACCTGACGCATAGGTTGATAGAATATAGGTTACTTGTAGAAAAATCTATTTCCTACACCATTTGATCAAGTAGTTTTCTCTATAGCATAGGATACTAAGTGGGTAATCTAAAATTCGGGAGAACGGTTGCTTGAAAAAAACATCTTGAATCACCCTCGCGGGCTGACCATGGCCAGTAATGTCTGAGAGATTTACCTTAACTGCTAGCTGCTATCTAGAGTACATAGAGGAACTACAATGAAACATTTAATGCAACCAACAAAAATGGTATTGAATAATGGTCTTCTAGGGTCGTGGTCTTCGTAAAGGGTTGGGCCTCCTTAAATAGACTTTGCTTAGAGAGGTCTGTATGTTAATGTACTACCACAGACTCAGCAGTGCTCTTTCCTCCTCTGCTCCTCTTCATTATAGTTTAATGACACCCCACCTCAGTTCTGTTGACCCTTTGTCTTCTGTGGATTGTTTTCCTGCCCATGACATGATGGTGACTAGAGAAAGGTGCTCATACGTCACCCAGCCTCCTCCACTGTGTCTGCGCACCTTTCTAGAGTGCAGTGGGGTACTATGGAGGATGCTGAGTGACATATATAATCAAACAGGGTTCTGGAAGAATGGAGGAGACTGATCCATCAATTATAAGGGGTCAGTATACATCATCATTTGGAGGTTTTACTGTAAATCACTCTCAGTATCTTACTAGCTGTAGTAATTGTAAAGAGTGTTGTATTAATTACATTGCAATGAAACAACTCGGGTATGAAGATGAAGAATGGAAGACGACTTGTTTATTGTAGTCACATAATACATAAACAGCAAATGTAGGGTTTCATAATTGCTAGGAGGTATCTCCAGAACAATCTCTACCTCTGAAAAATGACAAATTCAGTTTTGCTTCAATGAATATCTAGGAATTTAGAGAGGATTTTTTTGAAGTGGTTATTCTCATTTTGCCATATCTGAATAATGATTTCCTGGACATGTTTGCAATACCAATTTACTAAATTACCATCCTACAACTAGAACTGATCCCTTTTAATGTACATAGCAAGACCACATACAGATGGAAACTGACATCACTAATCTTTTAAAGAGGATCTGTCACCAAGTAAACAATGCTGAAACAAATACCGCCAAGTGGTATTTACCACTAATAAATACCGCCAAGGTTCCTGCCCACATGGAGATTCAGAGCTAGCTTTCATCTAATCTTCCAGGTGCCATATCAATTGAATGGGTGGAAAAATACCAAATTGATCAGAGAAACAGTGAGAATAAAATGATGTTCTGTATGTGTGTATATAGCATTTTCTGCTTGGTGACACGTCCTTGGTGGCAGGATGCTGGCTACTTTGTACATTGATGTCAGTGACTTTTTTCATATTTTCCTTTCCCACCTTCCAAAGTTCATTTCTTTTTATTCTTCTGTCAGCTTAGCTATGTTAGGGCTTATTCTTTGTGTCATGAGTTGTACTGTCATTTTGCACCATTTTGGGGGTACATATAATTTTTTGATTAGCTGTTATTAACATTTTGCGGGTTCCCCCCCCCTAAATTCTGTCATTATTTTCTGCATTTTGTTTTTCTGCTGTTCACTCTGCATTACAAATGAACTGGTGACTGTTAGGCGAGTCCTTATGATTGCAGAGATGCCATACTTATTATTTTTATTATGTTTTACCGCTTTTACAAATAGAATGTCACTTTGTGAAAATGAGCAATGTTCCTGGTGTCACCGTATTGTGAAGACTATGACTTTGTTACTCTTCTGTTGATGAAATATGTAAGGGCTCTTTATTTGTGGGGTAAAATGTAGTTTTTATCACCATCAATGTTTGGTAATTATGACTTTTTGATCACTTTTTATTGCTATTTTTGCCGGAAGCAAGGTGACCAAAATATTTTAATTTTGTGCATTTTGGGATCATGTGTATTACAAGCCCTAAGAAAAGCTGCTGGAATAGGGCAATAGTCAGGGATCAATAGCGATCTCATCCAAGGGGAGTCATCTTGAATTCTGTGATCACTATTGATCACTGAGTACTGTCTGACTCCAGCAGCATGAATGTCATGGTGAAAAGTCTTAAAATGTAGAACTACTGCTCAACATATTTATAAGTGGTTACACAAATAGTGATCAATGTACACCAAGTATACAGTTCAGAAACGGACAATGCTGCTTACTAAAGCAAACCTTACAATTTTGGATTCAGATTTGGCTTCGAGTCTGAGCTGGTTCATTATGAACAGGAATTGTAAGTTGCCTTGAAATGTCATGTGTGTCACTCCTAGGATACTCACTAACGCCTTTATAGATCTCTAATGCAATCGCAGCCTTAGTAATGTCAAAGTGTCAGGAACTACTTATGGATATGGGTAAAAGGATGGTAGCCGGTGGAAACAAATGGCCTGGTTAATAACACATTTACCATTGAATTGTTTACATTTCTTAAATTTTCAAAATTATTCCTGTTTAGGGGCAGATTCCAGTTGGTTTGCTAATCTGTACATGGTGCTATTGGAAGAAGCAAATCTCTCAGAAAATGTACATGCAGGCAGCAGCACTGGCATCAATGGGATATTAATATATAGCCAGAGCTGCCCACTGTCAGATCTATTCAGTGACATCAGCCAAAGGTGTGTGAAAATCTTTCTTGATCCAATCCTGATTCATTTTCACAAATGCAAGTTTTTATACAATTGAAATTGGCTGTAGACTTACTTGGACTCATGCCCCCTTCCTAAACTACCCCCTTCGGCGTTTACTGCCTTGAACGCCCCTATTACAGAGGATGAGATTAGCGCTACCCTCAAGGGTCTCCTGAATGGCAAAGCCCCAGGTCGTGATGGCCTTACATACCTATACTATAAGACCTTTTCCTCCGACCTCCTGTCCCATGTCCACCGCCTCCTTACTTCCTTTCTTGCCGGCGACCCTATCCTCGATTCTATGCTCTACTCCCACATCTGATTCCTAAACCTGACAAGGATCATCAGGACTGCTCTCATTATTGCCCTTTTTCGTTATTAAATACTGACTTGAAACTTTTCACCAAAATTCTAGCTAACAAACTCAACGCTTGGCTTCCGTCATTGATCCACAAGGACCAAGTGGGTTTCATCCCTTGTCGTCAAGGGGGAGATAACACTAGAAGGGCTGTGGACTTGATAGACGTGGCCAACCGCTCTGCTACCCCTGCACTCCTTCTGAGCCTTGATGCAGAGAAGGCTTTTGACCATCTTAATTGGTCCTTCATGTCTGCTACTCTCACTAGGTTTGGGTTTTCGGGGGCCTTCCTCACGGCAGTGGAAGCTTTGTATTCCTCTCCTTCGGCTGTGGTGAAGCTTCCCAACTCCACTTCCTCTTCTTTTTCAAATCGCAATGGGACACGACAAGGGTGCCCTCTTTCCCCGCTTATATTTGCACTGTGTATTGAACTGTTACCCTCACAGATTCATGCTAATCCCGATATTGCTGGCATGCGGGTTAGGGATAGAGACTTTAAGATTAGCCCTTTTGCGGACGATGTCTTTCCAGTTTTCTCACTGTCTATTTTTCTCACTGTCCATTTTCTCAATGTCTCACCAATTTTCACACCTCCCTCCCTAACCTCATGCGAGAACTAAAGGCCTATGGTGAACTTTCTGGATATAAGGTAAATCCTACTAAGACCGAGGCTCTCCCTCTGAATGTCCCTAGTGCGACTCTCCAGCTTCTCCAATCTAACTTTGACTTTCAGTGGCGCTCTCGTTCCCTTTGTTACCTAGGAATCCAGCTATCCTCTTCTTACTCTATCTTATATTCGGTCAATTTCCCTCGCCTGTTCAATGATCTGCGGGCTCTCCTTAACAAATAGCACCCTCTGCCCATCTCTCTTAGGCCGTATCACAGCTGTGAAAATGACTCTTCTCCCCAAACTCCTGTATTTCTTTGGAACCCTTCCAGTGGCTGTCCCACGATCAGAGTCGCGTGCCCTCCAGAGATTGATTTTCCAGTTTATCTGGAATGGTAAGCGTAACCGTATTCCCCATTCGGTGATGCTCTTGAGCAGGAGCGAGGGGAGGGTTGGCTGTCCCTCACATTGTGCATTATAATTGGGCCTCCCACTTACGGTGCATTCCCTTTTGGGCCTCTCATCAGGCTTATACAAAGTGGGTTAAAAGTGAGAAGCTTTGGCTAGCTCCGGTCCATCCTAAAGCCTTTCTGTGGTCCTGTTCTCCGCCCCCTCCCTCTGTCCCCCTTTTAGGACCCCTTCGCTTTACGAGAACTGTTTGGCTGACCTGTGTTAAGATTCTTCCCTTAGCATCCCCGTGCTCCTCGATGATCTCCTTTTTGCATAACCCACTCCTCCCTGGGGGTCTTACGTCAGCTATGGTCAAACCCTGGAGTAAGCTTGGTCTTTCCTGTTTTGCTGACCTTGTAGATCCTCTGACCTTGGAACTCAGGCCCTTTGAAAACTTCACTTCTGACCTACGCTTGCCAACCTCTGAATGGACATTACCAGCAGATTGTCCATTTTGTGTTTTCTCAGTTTGGCTCCTTGAGGGTCTGTCCACCCACCGCTTTTGAGAAAGTGTGTCGAGGCGGGTACCTCCACGATTGGCCTTATTTCTAATATTTATAAGCTGCTTTCCTCTCCTGAGGGGCGATCTTTTGTTTCCCACAGGTACATGGACAAGTGGTTCGGGGCACTGGATAGGCAGATCTCACCTGGTCAGTGGCAGATTATTTGGTCCCGTGCAGCTAGCTCAAGTACTTGCATCTCGTTTCGTGAAACCCAATATAAACTGCTTATGCTCTGGTATCACACCCCTGCCCTTCTCCACTCCCTGAACCCTAGTATCCCACCTCAGTGTTGGCGATGCCAAACAGATGTGGGTTCCCTATATCATGTCTTTTGGGAATGCTCGTGTATTCGCCCCTTCTGGTCTGCAGTTCAATGTATTACTGAAGTCCTCTTTATCCAGGGTGTTCCACCGAACCCCCTTGTTTATCTGCTCAATGTCCCTCCCTAGCAGTTGGACAAACAGACCTCGAAGTTGTTTTTGTATCTCTGCTCGGCTGCTAAAACGCTGATAGCTCTCAATTGGAAGAAACGTCCCCCCCCCCCACCCAGGAGACTCAGATCTCATAGCTAGGATGAAAGACCATGGAATTTCTGACCACGCCCCTCAACCATACGCCTTCCAGGCAGTGTGGTCTTCCTGGGACTCTTATTGTATTCTCCATGGTCTTTGACTCCTCTCTCCCCCTTCCCCTTTTTTTTTACTTTTCCTCTCCCTCTTCCTTTCCCTGTGCATTTTTGTTTTTTATTGTCTACTGATTGACGTTTCACTGTTCTGATTTTATTCGATTCCCTGTTTGTCATATATACTGTATGTATTGAAAAAATTCTTAATAAAAATTACAGTTTAAAAAAAAAAAGAAATTGGCAACTTTGTCTTCTCCAGTTTGACAATGCCTCTCTTGGACAAGACAGTAGAACCACAGCAAACTGGGCCAATTCCTGCCACTGATTCACCCAACTGTGGAATGAGGGGCAGAAACTGTTAAAGGGGTTGGCCACTTTCAGACCAATATTGAGAAACAAATGTTTTTGTTTGTATAATAAAAGGATATACAATTTTCCAATATACCCTATGTGATCAAAAGTATCCAGACACCCCCAAAAACATACGTTTTTCATATTCGGTGCATTGTGCTGCCACCTACTGCCAGGTACTCCATATTAGCGACCTCAGTAGACATTAGACATCGTGAGAGAGCAGAATGGGGCGCTTCCCGGACTTCGAACGTGGTCAGGTGATTGGGTGCCACACATCACGCAGGTCAATGCCAAATGACGCCTCGCTTTGTGTAAGGAGCGTAAACATTGGACGATTGAGCAGTGGAAAAACATTGTGTGGAGTGACGAATAACGGTACACAATGTGGCGATCCGATGGCAGGGTGTGGGTATGGCGAATGCCAGCGTGTTTAGTGCCAACAGTAAAATTCAGAGGCGGTGGTATGGTGTGGTCGTGTTTTTCATGGAGGGGGCTTGCACCCCTCGTTGTTTTGCGTGGCACTATCACAGCACAGGCCTACATTGATGTTTTAAACACCTTCTTGCTTCCCACTGTTGAAGAGCAATTCAGGGATGGCGATTGCATCTTTCAACACGATCGAGCACCTGTACATACTGCACGGTCTGTAGCGGAGTGGTTACATGACAATAACATCTCTGTAATAGACTGGTCTGCACAGAGTCCTGACTTGAATCATATAGAACACCTTTGGGATGTTTTGGAACGCCGACTTCATGCCAGGCCTCACCGACCTACATCAACACCTCTCCTCAGTGCAGCACTCCGTGAAGAATGGGCTGCCATTCCCCAAGAAACCTTCCAGCACCTGATTGAACGTATGGCTGCAAGAGTGGAAGCTGTCATCAAGGCTAAGGGTGGGCCAACACCATATTAAATTCCAGCATTACCGATGGAGGGCGCTAGGTCATTTTCAGCCAGGTGTCCGGATACTTTTGATCACATAGTGTACTTTCTGTATCAATTCCTCACAGTTTTCTAGATTTCTGCTTGCTGTCATTCATTCTGTTACTTCTAGTGGATAAAAGTCTGACCATGGCCATGTAATTTATGGACCATGGTCATGTGATGAGCACACAGGTGAACAGCTGGTTACCAGGTCAGCAACTCCTGGCATATCAGGTGTATTCACCTGGTGCAGAGCTCTAAACTCACTAATGTGGGCATTTGTTCATTTCAACAAGGTTTGACTGTCCTATGTTTATCCAAAAGTCAAAATCAAACAGATAAAGATTAACTTTGCAAACAAAGTCAGGGGCAAGGATCACATTGAAATGTAAGTTTAATCATCCAGTTAATTGGTTGTTTGGCACAATAAAAATCAGGTCAATTTGTAATGAATGAATGAGTCCTATGGAGGAAAAAATCACTTGTAACAGGGGAACACTGGGCATGCTAGTGTTTAGTGTAGCTAGTGTATATTATAAGGAAAACAATAACCAATGACTGTAAAAACAATGTATATTTTGTGCGACAGAATTGTGTGTTCCTGGTCTTCTTGTATACTGTCACACAAATAGTACAGATTCTTTATTTGGCTCTGAGAATTGTGATGGACATCCAGCGCTGCAGGGTGCAGAACATTAGCACACAAAGTACACACTAGAATGTGTTAGAAAAGTCCTAAAGATCAGACCTTCACAGATCATAAAGTGATGTCATATCCCAAGATCAAAGTACCCCTCTTATTAATTCTTTATAGAATAAGCCTTATGGTAGACTATAAATGTAGGAGACCAGTGCCAACATGTGATTTAAAGTATACTTGCAATTCTAAAACAGCTTTTCATAAATGAATAGTACAGATCAAGAAACCTTGTGATATATCTCATTAAAGAATTATACGTCATTCCTTACTTGTCAGGCTGTTTTCCTCCTCCTTCTCTGCACTCTAATTCCTATCTATAATAGCTTCTATATCCATATCCAGCCTCACATGCAGAAATCTATGGAGAGGGGAGGGGGAGGGGGGACTGAGGCTAATGTGTATAGGGACTTCCCGAGTTACGAGCGTATATGCCGCGTTATTTTGCGCCCGTAATTTTACAGGTACAAAATAACGCGGCATATACACTCGAAACTCCTATTGAAATCAATGGGATCTTTTTGAGCGCGCAAAATGTTGACACGCGTATACGTGCCAGCTTGCGCTCCATTTTACATCGTGTGAACGCACCCTTACTGAAATATGTTGGGAAAAGAAAGATTGACATGTTGAATTTTAACTCCAGATCCTTTCATTCTGAACTGGGATAAGTCTTCTCCAGGGGTGTCTTGCAATGGCTTATTGCCCTCTCCTCATTCAGAATAAACGTTCCTTTGGGCAGACGAAACATGCTTGTGTGCTGGGAATTTGTCAGGATTACAGTAGCTATTGGTTATCTCTTTAGATTTCTGAGGAAGACTCAGAACAAATGAGCACATGAAACAACTATCCTTCAAATTAACCCAAGATACTAAATTCTAACCTTGATGGTCCATATAGATCAGGACAGATATCAAGACAGCAAAGCTATAAGACAACTTTTTACCATTATTTTTTAGGTTTAGCAGTATTCACTTTCAGGATATTATGTTAAAATGAGAATCAGTGTTGTAGACATATCAATACATGCACCAGCCCTGCTAAAGAGACCCATGCAGGACTTTGTGTCCATGCCAAAAAAGCAGTACACCAGTGGCTTGCTTTAAAAACCTATTGCAATGAATGGATTTTTAAAAGTGACCTCTGGCATGGTGGGCGGACAAGTGTGAGTGCCCTCTAACCTTGTTATTACAACATAGATACATTTAGGCTAAGGGTCCATGTTGCGGAAGTGCATTTTTTTTTTTGTTGCAGATTTTGTTGCGTTTTTTTGAGCCAAAGCCAGGACTAGATTGAGCAGAAGTTAGAAGTATAAGAGCTTTCTATATATTTCCAATTCCATTTGTAGCCATAATTTGGCTCAAAAACCCGCAACAAAATCTGCAACAACAAAAAAAAAGCGTTTCCGCAATGTGTGGCCTTAGCCTTAGGCCTGATTCACATCTGCATTGGTAATCCGTTCGCGGAAGTCCACATGGGGACCCCCCCGAATGGACTACTGAATGCATTGGCAAGCAGTGTGCAGTGAAAGCTCAAGGACCCCATAGACTATAATGGAACATGCAGACACAAAAGTAGTTCACGATCTACTTTCCTGTCTGCATGACTCGTGTGGAGACCGTGCGGAAAGTACACGGACCCCATTGTAGTTTATGGGGTCTGTGTGCTTTTACTGCACACCGCTTGCCAGTGCGTTCGGTAGTCCGTTCGTGGGGTTCCCCATGTGCACTCCCCCAAACGGATTACCGACGCAGATGTGAACCAGGCCTTAAGGTTATCTAATAGCTGCACATAGTAGATGAACATGTGTTTCTTTTTTTTTTCTCTTTCTGCTCTACTGCCCTTCTTCAATTTCACCCAAATGTAATTGGACATTATTACTGTTCCTGGCATATTATGCAGAGAAAGCTGAAAAAATACCATATAGAAGAGATGCATCTGTAAATAAATTGAATAAAATGGATGTTCTTATAACTTCCCATCGCTTGAGCTTTCTCCCTTATTCAGCAGTTATGAAGCAAACACAGGAAGATTTACTTTCAGATGTCAAGTGAAAAGTAACAATTGATTGGGAGTTAAGCATTTGACCTTTCAAAAGCTTTTATCGGCTTTCCCTAAGTTGGCACCATGATATTCATTTAACAACAATCATTCAGCAGTAGCTTTTAATGTATTCTCTCATATTTTTCTAGCATCACCAAAATCTTCTTCTCTTTTTGATTAATACTTGCATTAAGAGTAGGATTTTTTTTTACAGCTATTTCACATCCATAGACAAATTGTGGCTATTAAATTAGCATGCAATGCAGATTATTAATAATAATACAAATTAAAGCTGACCTTTCATCACCTCCACCAGCTCCTCTTTTAATAGGCTCTTTTCTCTAGCCCCCGCTGTTCCTGAGCAATTAATGTAGTTAGTTTGGTGCCTGATATGCTAACTCTGACACTATCCAGTCAGAGGTAGAGCTCCTGTATGACAGTACCCACCTAACATTAGAGAGTCTTAGCAGATCAGGCACCAAAATTAGCTGCACTGATTTCTCAGGAATGATGGGTTGTGGTGAAAAAATTCTAACTGCAATGGAGTTGGTGAGGAGGAACTATTAGAGTATGACGCGCTATTTAAGAATATTTCTCTCACTCTGAAATATTGTTGCACTTCCACTCCTCACCACTGGTGGCTGCTATGCTCATCCTAGGAATTGCCTTAACAAAGATGGCCGATCTGAACCAATGTGAAGCCATCTTGTTTCCAGTTTGGGCCTATTTATACCCATGAGGCAGCACAGCCATTGCTGGATTATTGTGACTTGTTCCAGTCTCAATACTGTGGAAGCGGCCATTTTTGTTGTGGCCGTGGGCATGCGCAGTCGACTTGCCCTAGGTCCGAGGCCTAGAAGTAAGAAGATGCCGCCGGAAGAAGACGCAGTGAAGACCTCATCGCAGAAGAAGATGGAGGCGGCGCCGGAGAGCTCTTTGGTAGCATTGGGGACGCCCCCAGTGCTGTTTGAGCTCTGGGGGCATACCAAGAAAAACCGGGATTGCAGGCGAACGGCGGCACAGAGAAAAAATGGAAAGGTAGGAGACAAATAGCCTTTCTTAAGGCTATTCCGACATGTTAGGGAGAAAAAATTGTGTTTCAAAGATAGGATCCCTTTAAAATCATTGGTGCAATTCCCCTTTAGTATGTCTCATAGAAAATCAAAGAATTTGTCCCATCAGGACAGCCCTGTTCATATGCTCTACTAGAGTAACTGAACATAATATTTACAATGCTATATGACATCTCAACTTTATGAGACAGAGTCCTCTGTGTACTTAAGACCTCCATGTGCTGTATGACTTGAACGGCCATTCATCTGATGGCTGCTGCCTAGGAAATGGTCAAGTGACAGCAAAATGGTATTTAGAGTCCAACTCCCAGGTTAAAGGGCTTATTTATAATGAGACAACCCTTTTAATAATACTCATTATAATCCCTTTTTCCAGTGAAACTCAGGAAAGAATGAGTGGGATCAGTGAGATAATGTTATGCAGATTTGTTCGATTCCTTTTCATCCATTTACAACTCAAATGAGAAAAAATCTTCCATGAAGGCTGTCAGCATTAAGGTCATTGATCTGTTTCCATGCAAATTTAACCAATAGTCTTGCATTATGAAACCCTCTTCAAAGAAAGCTACTTCATTCTAGTTCATGTGAAATTCTAGCATATGTAAAGATAGTAATTGTACGGGGAAGAGGGGGACACTGCTTTAGGCTGAAGCCCCACATGGCCTTAAAAAACGCAGCATTTTACAGTACCTGCAATCCCATTCACACATTGCAGGAAAATATACGCAGCAGATACACTGCAGTTTGTACAGACTTTCTGTGAAAAACGCTATGGGATGCTTTGCCGCTGTGGTTTATCCTACAGCGCTTTTTTGTGTCGGCCCACTAAGTGGGGCCTTAACCTAACTATATTTTTAGTAGAATTTTTCCTAGTGAAAAAAAATATCATAAACCAAAAAAATAGCAGCAGATTCAGATAGTAATGTCAATTATGAACACTAAATCGTGCATAGAAATGACAGCTGACTGAGTCACTGGAATTACTTTTTTATTGGTACGCATTTATAAAATCCATAATTCCTCTATTATTTTTTGCTAGATTCCCTCTTCAACAATCCTACGTCTGAATCAGGCATTCATGATCCCATCATCCTTATGCTGCTATGACTGTTCACTTTTTTTTTCCACTTAGAGCAGTATTCTCACTTTAGACATTTCTGGTATATGCTGTGAAATTGAAGATCTATTTAAAGTGTGCCTACATTGTCAGGTAACTCTATAGGATAAGCTGTGGTGTGTACATAAAGAATGATGTTATTTCTGGCCATTGTATGACTTGTATCTTGGATTGTAGCAGGTTTTACCCTCTGCATGCTGTATCTCTAATTTACACAGAAGCTGGTGAATGGAAACTAGCTGCTATGATGTCTCCCATATACTACTTATATTCCCTATTCCTTATAGTACTCGTCTATGGATGAGTAATGGGGGGCGTTCCTCACCGCTCAGCGTCATGGCTGGGCAGTAAGGAACACTCCCCGTCTCACAGTACAGCGCAATAGACGCTACTGTGAGGAAGGACGTACCTGACTGACTGTCAGAAACGTTCTTCTATCACTGAAGAGCTACGGTACCGGCACCGATAGCTCTTCAGCGGGGGCACAGAACAGGAAAGCCAATAGTGCGCTCAATTCAGCGCACTGTTGGCTTTCTAGCGGTATATAAAACCGCATGTGCCCTCAGGACTTGACAGGTCCTCTTTAAAGATAACAGTATATCTTCCCTGAAGAGACAATGTGCGCTTTGTGTGTGAAGGATTTTAGTTTGTAGAAGTTAAAAGTTCTGTTTTCGGATTGTCTAACTATTTACCAATCCCATGTAATATAATTCAGTATTTACTGCTTTTCAGCCGGATTAGGCAACTCTCCCTCTTAGTCATGCTTCTGCAGCAAAGTAATAAAGATTTTCAAGTACTTCAAGTACATTAAGCAACTCCAATGTATAATTAAAATGTGTTATTTCTTCATGTATAATTAGGGAAAAACATAGAAAATTACCTTTGTTGCTTTTTAATCTCATTCTAGCATCCTTCTAATGCTTTCTTCTGCCTCTTTTACCGCTCTCTCCTGCCATCTCGAAACAATGTAATGGTTGAGTCATTCTTGTCTTTCAATTCTCAAATAACCATTCACTCTGTGATCTAACACAAGAGCTCTGAGTGTTCTGTGTATACCATTGAGAGTCACTTGTGCACTGTGCATAGGTACTTTATAAGCAGCAGTAAAGTAAGTGTTCTCTCCAATCCGGCTTTGTGCAGCCTTTATTTATAGCTTGACCTTGTCTGTTTTCTAGAGATTGGCTAGAGCAGTTTCCTAGGTTCCTCAAAATCTTGAGAGTCCCAACAAGTTTCCAGGGCCTCTTCAGTTGATTTGTGGCAATGAGTACACTTAATTCTTAGTCATTTCTAGCGTTATTCTTCTCTATTAAAGAAAAAAAGTGGGATCTGGATGTAAAAAAATATTTTTATATGTGATACTTTATCCCACAATATGGGTGGTTCAAAGAACTTTTTTGGAATAGTGGGGATTGTTTACTAAAGATATTGTACCAAAAATAACTGTATCCACCAATGCTTGTATATTATCGGCTTAAAAGTGGGTGCAGCTAAGTGGAGTGATTTACGGCAAAATTATTATTTCTGTGTGCCAATTTTTGGTGCAAAATAATGGCCTAAATCTGTGGTTCTTAATTTGCAACATGTGTACACCATTATATTAGTTGTAGGGGGCGTTATATTAAATGTGGGCACTGAATAGGCCATTCTACTGGGTGTGAGGGCCATTATACTACATGTGGGAGCACTGACATCTCCATTGTGCTAACTGTGGGGGCACTACTTTGGGGGTACTTGGTTGGAACATTTTCTCACTTGGCGGTACTTTGCTTGAAAAGTTTGAGAAACGCTAGTCTAAATTAAGCCAACTAAGAGATGGTGTGACTAAAAATCTGTAACGGGGCCACACGGTGGCTCAGTAGTTAGCACTGCAGCCTTGCAGCGCTGGAGTCCTGGTGTTCAAATCCCACCAAGGGCATAAAACCATCTGCAAGGAGTTTGTATGTTCTCCCCGTGTTTGCATGGGTTTCCATCCCATATTCCAAAAAAGACATACTGATAGGGAAAAATGTACATTGTGAGCTCTATGTGGGGCTCACAATCTACATTTAAAAAAAAAAAAAAAATCTGTAACATACAGCTAGATGTACCAAATCTTTCACATAGTATGTGAGTTTGGCCTTTTATTTTTTAGAAAGCTGCAATGATAAGATTGGTTCTTTCTGTTTTTTTTCCTCCTTTGGCTATGGCTTTGTTTTATAGTAGTGCTTAGGGCCTTTACTGTATCTCTATGTATGGAGGCATACAGAGTCTGTACAAATTAGACAGACAAATGATGACATGCTCCATCTGATTCTGCATTTACGGATCTTTTCTCCCCTAAAACCATTGGTTCTCATGGTGAATAGCTTCATACAAACAGCATTTGATAGAGGATTGCATAGCAGTTTATGGAGTCCTTGTGTCTCCCTGAATGTACATAGTGTAGTGCAGCCTCTGTGTCATATGCTTGAGGCCTTATTGATAGCAGTTTTGTTTCTTTCTGCTGCTCCACTTCCAGTCAGTTTAAAGCATTTGCTACTGGCACAGGTTAACTTAGGGCACATGTTTAGCAATGATTATTACCTTACATTACTTCATACTAGAGGTGTTAGGCCGGGTTCACACAGGGTTTTTTGAGCTGGATTTTGACACGGAATCCGCGTCAGAATCCGGCTCAAAAAACCGCCTCCCATTGAAATCAATGGGAGACGGTCATTTCCTTTTTATTCCCACTCACGGAAAAAAGAAGCGACCCGCCCTTTTTTCAGGCAGATTCCATGGCTCATTTAGCAGTGGACGTCCGCCTCGCAACACCTCCCTCCCGACTAGGCCTAATCCAGAGCGGAATGCCGCGACTGGATGCTGGTGCACTGCACTGGCATCCAATCGCGGCTAGCCTCCACCTCAAATTCCGGTCCAAAGAACCCAGTGTGAACCCAGCTTTGCTGTACATGGTGGTCGTGCCTAAGATGCACCCAGGAGACAATAGAGAGCAAAGTGGCAAAACACATAGTTTACCAAAATTTGCCTTATGCTATCTTGCCAGACAGTTTGCTCCTGCATCTTGTCTGCTATGTGTAATAGGTGTCTGTTCACCTTCTAGACATCAGTACAGAAAATACTTTGTCGGGCCTATCCCATATGGTATAATTAGGTAAAGTGAACTATGAGCTTAGTGCACCTGAAGAATCTATTTCCCAAACTCATCTGAGTCTGGAAAGGCTATAAGGATATTGCATTGTGTTAGCCAGCTGCCAAACGCTTTATGAGATTGCAAGCAGTACTACAGCATATGATGTCATCAACAGCTACAATTACTGCCAGCCCCAATGAGACCTCCATAGCTGGCTAAATGAACTTTAATAGTAAGGTTGAGACGCTGATCTTGTTAAAATTCATATTTTAAGAGACCTCTGACGATTCTTAAACCTCACAAGCCACAAACCATGTCCAGCTGATATGTCAACTGCCTGCTTGTTTATAGTGTTTTTGCAGCAATTTAACATCTGCTCTTTTGAAAATCTGCACGAGTCATGAGCATCTTGTGTATTGAGTTGCAATGGAGTGATTACAAGTACTGTACTACAGCAGTTCTTCAGGCTGAATGTACACCGATTAGGCATAATATTAAAACTAAGGGGGATGGTGGATAAATGTCTCACTACTGGGAGTCCCACCATTGGGATCCCCGCCAATCATAAGAACAGGGGTCCAGGGTCCTCTGCTGCTTCTCATATTTATTGCACTGATGACAATAGTAAAGTGCACTTCCCAGCTCTAGAATCTGAAGGGTTTGGCAGCAGAGGAGTGTGACCATTGCTGCATTCTGGTTTCTTTAGACAGAAAAATAAAGCAAACTGTAGTAGCTTCTTTATCTAAAAATGGCAAAATTGCTAAAAGGGTCTTTTATTTGTATCCATTAATAAGGAAAATGATTATTATTGTTCTGATCTTCCGATGGAGTCTTGCATGTGATTTGGTACACACACACACACACACACACACACACACACACACACACACACACACACATATATACAGTTCCAGAAATATTTGGACAGTGACACCACATTGAATTTGAGTTGAAAGAACTGAGATACCATTGAATTGTAAACTTTCAGGTTTACTGCAAGGAGTTAAGAAAAATATCCTGTGAGATGTTTAGCAATTGTTACCATTTTTCTACAAACCCCCTAATTTCATGGGTTTAAAAAAATGTAACAACTTAATATTACCATAAATAAATTATATTACCATAATTAAATTATATTACCATAAATAAAATGTTCATTTTAAATACTTGGTAGAGAATCCTTGCCAGGCAGTGACTGTCTGAAGTCTGGAACCCATGGACGTTACTAAACACTGGCTTTCCTCCTTTATCTTGCCAGGCCTTTACTTCAGCTGTCTTCAGTTGTTACTTGTTTCTTCTGTCTTTCTGCCATACGTTTTGTTTTAAGCAAGTGAAAAGTATGCATGATCTGAATAAGATCTTGTGATTGGCTCAGCCATTACAGAACATTCCACTTTTTTTGCCTTAAACTTCTGGGTTGCTTTCGCAGTATATTTTGGGTAATTGCCCAGCTGCACTGTGATACGCCACCCAATTAAACTTGCTGAATTTGGTTGAATCTGAGCAGAAAGTATATCCCTGTTCTGAATTTATCCAGCTGCTTCTGTCTTCTTATATACCATAAATAAACACTAATGACCCAGTGCCAGTGGAAGCCATACATGTCCACGTCATCACACTGCCTCCACCATGTTTTACAGAGGATGTGGCGTGCTTTGGATTATGAGCCATTCCAAGTCTTCACCATGGAAAGGATTCTGCGATCATCCTCCACTGTAGTCTTCCATGGACATCCAGACTTTTTTGAGTTTCCGAGCTCACCAGTGTCTCTTTTTTACCGCAATGTACCAAACTGTTGATTTAGCCACTTCTAACATTTCTAATATCCAGTGGGGTAACTACGAATGGCGGGGACCCAAGACGAACATTTGATCTGGGGGGGCCCCCGTCCAACCCTCCTGAAGACACAGACCCTCATAGTGGCCCCTGCACACGGTGTTTGCGGGATTTGTGGGCCCACGGCCTCTCTTACCGCCCCCTGCTTCTGTTCACAGCTACCTCCACAGAAGGGGCTGCACTGACTGTCATGAGCAGGAGCTAGGATTGGGAAGTAAATAGGGCCCGTTACCTGCTGGAGTTACTGCCTATTACAAATAAAATAAATAAAAAAACTTCAGCGGTAGCTGCTGCTGCTGGACCCCCTAGTGTCCCGGGCTCTGTGGCAGCCGCTACCGCTGCTACCCCGGTGGTTACACCCCTGCCAATATCTTTCTAATGGATATTTTTCATTTTTCAGGCTATGGGTACATTCACATTTCGGATAAAACACGTTCAGAATCAGCACGTATAAAGCAGATCTCATTCATTTTAATGTAAGCCGGCATACAAGCGCTCCCCATTGAAATGAATGGGCTGCTTTTTTCTCTATGGGCCCCTTCACACGAAGTATGAATGCATCCTAATAATGGTCTTTTTACTTCCATTGAGAGCCTCTTTGGCTTTATGATGTGGGTTCACAGCAACAGCTTCCAAGTGCAAATGGTACACCTGGAATCAACTGCAGACCTTTTACCTGTTTAATTGATGATGGATTAATAACGGAATAGCCCGTGCAGTCCATTAAATAGCTTTTGACATAACTGTCCAACTATTTTTTTTTTGTTCCTCGAAACCAAGGTAGCTACATATTACAGAGCTATAATTCTTAATTACATCTTCCTCCAATTATGATGTGAATACCCTCAAATTTAAAGCTGAGAGTCTGTATGTTAATCCCATTTTAATTATATAACTGTATCTTGATATGTTTTGGTGAACAGCTAAAATGCCAAAACTTGTGTCACTCCAAATATTTCTGGACCTAACTGTATATATGTACAGTTATAACTTGCTGCAGCATGATATCTTATCACAACATAACAAGCCATTGACAGAGTTGAGATAACGGTTTTTGCCACAGTGTTGTTGCTACATTAGCCCTTTAAGCCCTTCCTGACATTTGCTGTATTACGGTGGATGATTGGTATTTAAATATAGCAGTCACTCAGAAGCTGAGCTGTTTTTTTGCGGTTTCTCCTCTGGTGTTTGCATATAAAATGTTCAAAGCAATAGGCATTTCCCAAAATGATATAACTAAAGAGTAAATCTGGCCTTGCAAAAAAAAAAAAAAAAGAGACGTACATCGTACACAAAAATCTAAAAAGTTACTGGTGTCAGAATATGGTGACTCCAAAATAATACTTTTATTTTTTACGGCGTTAAAACAAAAAAAACAAAACCCATAAGAAAGTTGCTCAAATGCAGTTTTTCTCCAATTCCACCCCATTCTGAATTTTTTTTACCACTTGCCAGTACATTATATGGGAATAATAAACCGTACCATCATGAAGTACCATTTGTTCCACAAATATTATGCTAATTAGCCTTCTTTGTGCATCGGAAGTCTCACTGTGCACTCCTCTTTGCTATTCTCTGCGTATGTCCAGCAGAGGGTGCTGTGCTGATGTCTTATCTCCCTGCTCTCATACACAGAGAATAGCAGACACAGACACTTCTGGTGCACGATGAAAGCTAATTAGCATATGAATAAAAACAGACTTGTTCAAAGAATCCTGAGGCAATTTACATACTAAAGGTAGGTTTGAAATAGCCTTTCTAAAGCCTATGCAAGGATATGCTTATGTATAAATGACTTTTCCCAATGATAGAGCCCCTTTAATACAATGTAATAGTACAGCACTGTTAGATGGGTTATCCAGTTTCTGCTACAGACAACCAATCCTAAGGACAGATCATCAATATTAGATTCAGGGTGTTGGACCCCCACAACTGTACTGAGACAGCGGGGCTCCCTCTATTGTTTACATGCTGGGCAGTGTGTTGCTAGCAATCCATATAAATTGTAGTACCTCAATGTTGCCCCATAGATTTCAGTGCTTAAGAACATTTCTAATTCACACTTGTCCTTCCCATAACTGTGTATAGATTTGTAATGTTAATGTATCATTCTCAGCAACATATTAATTTTATGATCTAGCTACATATTGTCCAAGGTTGTCTGTAACTACAATGCTGTATACAGTGATATTAGCCCTTCAGGGATTACAAAGACATAGCTATGATACATTGAGAGAAAAACACCAAGGGCTACTTGCTTCATTTTATCATATCAAGCCGCTTCCAGCAAGATGAATCCCAGCAGTGTGATCCTGGACTCGGATGTTGTGCTTCCCTCTGCTGTCAATAGCTCTATAACAGCTGTCTGAAGTTAATGATGTTTAAAGATACTTCATTAGATGTGTTTTTTTGGCTGAGGATGTGCTTTGGTTCATTGGTACAGTACTTCATACAGCAAGTGCGGCGCTCCTAGCCACACTCCTGACAGCTGCAAAGTCCTGCAGATCGCTAAATAAAGCAAAACTTTCGGATTTGACTTCAAGGAGATAAGTTGTTGCCTATGGGGCTTGTGAAATTCATATTTATAAAACTCTTGTGACATGAAAATTTAGCAGCTGGATAAGTAGAGACATCTTGTTTGGAAACTAAAAAAACAAGCAGGCAGCATCCGAGTGTTTATTCACCCTTTGCAAGCAAAAGCAGCAATGTTTCAGCTCCTCATTGGAGGCAATATCAAGTAAAAGACTCCGGCCTGATAATACCCGCAATGAGGAGCTGAAATGTTGCTGCTACGGGTAAATAAACACTTTGGATTTCATCAGACGCTGCCTTGCTTTTTTTAGATTTTTATGCCGGGGGACTGTAGAGACGGTCTCATGGGGCTTCTGCATCTACAGTTATATTTATATATGTATACATAGTGCTGCTTCCTACATTGACATGTATCTTGTTTGTATACTAGCATATAGTCATTTGTATTCATGGATAATATAAATGTGAGATACCCACAATGAGGCAGATTTACTAATAAAGTGCAAATTGAAACTAGACAATCTTAATCTGTGTTAGATTTATTATAGCGTCTGATGCTGGATATTTATATATATATCTGACACCTTTTAAGATTGTTACAGCATCTATTTGTTGGCTTAGTTTGTGCTAAATGAGGAATAACCTTTAAGAAATATCTAGACTGATACATGTGATGTAAGACGTGCGCTAGTTTCTTTGTTACACTTTGTGTCAGTATTCTTTTTCATTACTAAATCTGCATCAATGTTCTACACTACAACATAATAGCACTTTTATGGGTTATTTTAATGGTGTATTTTATATTTCTATATTCAAGGCATCTTGATGAGGCCATTATGTTGTGTGGAGGCAGTGATGGGGCTAACATCCTGTGGGGGGACATTAAACTGGTTGGGGCAGAGCTGATTGTGCAGCAGGGTTCAGTGCATCTCTGATGCAGCAGACCTGAGTGTGCAGCAGGGTTCAGTGCACACTCAGCTTTGCTACATCTCTGATGCAGCAGAGCTAAGTGTGCAGCAGGGTTCAGCGCATCTCTGATGCAGCAGACCTGAGTGTGCAGCAGGGTTCAGCGCACACTCAGCCCTGCTACATCTCTGATGCAGCAAAGCTGAGTGTGCAGCAGGGTTCACATCTCCGGTGTAGCAGTGCTGGCCGTGTGCTCAGCTCAGCTGCATCTCCGGTGTAGACGAGCTGAGCGCACGGCCAGCACTGCTACATCTCGGCATAGGAATACATTGACCAGCGTTGATTGGCCGAATGCCATACAGAGTACAGCATTCGGCCAATCAACGCTGGTTCTGCCGGAGGAGGTGGAGTCTAAGATCGGTCCACAGAAGTCTCCATTCTGATCTAATCTTAGACTCCGCCTCCTCACAGATGAGCCTCCGGCAGAACCAGTGTTGATTGGCCGAATGCTGTACTCTGTATGGCATTCGGCCAATCAACGCTGGTCAATGCATTCCTATGGGAAAAAGTCAGCTCCCGCATATCGCAAGCTGACAGGGATCCCGACAGGATAGAGCCCAAAGTGCTGTGTGAGTAACATTCCCATCTAAATAAAGGTAATCCCTAGCTAACCCTGCCTGTACATCTATCCCTGTCTAGTTCACAGTCTCAAATTAACCGAATGTTAAATCCACCATTCGTATAAATTGGAAGTCACCTGATTTAGCCAGCCAATTACTTTTTCCGATTTTTATCCGATGCCTCTATATTTTTAGAGTGTTTGCCTCGTGGTATTCGATTGGAATCGAATACCTCGAACGGCCTGATATTTGATCGAATATCTATTCCATCGAACAGTGTTCGCTCATCTCTAGAATTAACCCCACACATCTTAAAGCCTGGAATGGCTGAATGGAGTAGAGACACACCCAATTCTGCCATCTCCAGCAACCAGACCTTTTCCCAGGGTTTTGGTAAAACCCTCCAGCCAAGAACACAGCTATTCTCAGCTGCATCTAGATTGTGCATGACAGGAACCTGGGAGATATATACACTCCTTCTACCACTTTGCCCCTGGTCCTGTCACACACTGTATATAGTATTGTATATGGTATATTGTATATGTTGCTCTTTCTGTAACACTGACATATTGCTGTGATATTGAACTCTACAAATTAACTTTCAGGAATTGTTGCCGTCTTATTTTGTGGAGTGACCCAAGCCCATTACACATACAACAACTTGTCGGAGGAGTCCAAACTGAGAACTAAACAGGTAGGATGATAGTGGACATTACTGTTACGTCAAGTATTCACTTGTAACGGGTGATTTACTGTATAATAGGCACAGAGCCAGGATATATTTCTCTGCCTCGATGTGACTGCACCTCTCATGCTGACCAAAAAAGCTGATGTTTGATTTTTATTTTTTTATTTTTTTTTAGCTGTCAAAAAAGG
The DNA here is from genome assembly GCF_031893055.1 of Leptodactylus fuscus. Classification (NCBI taxonomy): domain Eukaryota; kingdom Metazoa; phylum Chordata; class Amphibia; order Anura; family Leptodactylidae; genus Leptodactylus; species Leptodactylus fuscus. Next base: position 178,719,852 of record NC_134267.1, on the reverse strand, counting down.
TAAAACAGATCAGTGGGGTTCCAGCACTATGTTGGCTTTGCCCTCCTTCATATTGGTTTACCCCTTTCTACATGTGACTGAAGTCTTATATAAGACTTGCAAGTTCACAATTGGGATCGCACATTCATCCGACCCCTATATGCCTTTGAACTATAGGATGTGAGAGTTGTAGAAAATCCTGAGCAGTTCTAAAGTAGTTCAAGTAAATTGGCAGGACGACATAGGATAGATATTCAGTATTCAACTCCAGGATAGTTATGTTATAAACTTTAGAACTTATTCTTGTGGTCATGATGTAGCAATATTATTGACTGCATATCCTTTTCTAGTGGCAGACTGAATAACCTGAATTTCCAGCACCATAGATCCCTGTGATGCTGCTAGTCCAGACCATTACACTTGCAGTCGGGGCAGGATCGTCTGCTGTGCTATGAACGCTAACATACATCTAATTTACAGCCCAATGAATTAGGCTTTTTGTTGGTTTGTAAACAAGTAGCAGTGACCATCCAGTGTATATACTGTGTACCTTTCATAAACCCATGATATAGTAGGAGTTTTTAGCTGGAGATGCATGTCGATATAATGTTGAATTTAGTAGATTTTAGTGACTGATTGTCCCATTGATCTAAACATGATTTTCAGTAATCTGTCTACTTGCTGCCAAACAATTTTCTCAACCAGTAAAAAAAAAAAAAAAAAATGAAACAGCTCAGGGAGGGTTCACATCTGCGTCCGGTCTCTGTTTATACAGGTTTCCGTTTCCTGCACGAAACTGGGCAGGAAACGGAAACCTGCAGTCGGTTTTCAAACTCATTCATTTGAATGGGTTTGAAAGGTGTCCGGCCGTGAGCGCCAGTGAGCGTTTTGGGCTCTCCATGGTGAAACCGTTTTTTTTTTTAACCGAACACAAAGTTGGACATGCAGGACTTTGTGTCCGGTTTTAAAAAAACGGTTTTGCCGCGGAGAGCACAGAATGCTCACCGGCGCTCACAGCTGGACCCGGTCTGACAGGTTTCCATCTTCTGCCGGCAGAAGACGGAAACCAAAGTATGGAGACCAAACGCTGGTGTGAATACACACTTAGCCTTCAGTCCTTTACACCTTCTGTGGCTTAACTGCCTAGTGGTCATTGCTTTCTCTGTGTACTTTTCTGTATTTATGTAATATTGCAGGATAAATAGTATTTTCTTATATCATCTTATAATAAATAAAAATAGAAATGTTACAGTATTTGCATCTGATAGTTTGTCAGAAAAGTCAATGACAGAGCAAGGTAAACGTTTTGTCCAACTGTTTAGCTGAAGCGTATCTCCAATGATAAAAATCTAGTACAAGTGAGAATAACAAACTTTGTAATATTGTTAAGAAATAATGTTTCTTTCTCCACTTTTTAGGCTGTGCTCAGACTCTAATAAGGGAGCGTTAACACTACCATTGGTGACAGTCAGCAGTGTCCGTAGCTATTGTCTGCTATGAGATTTCAGCAACAGACACTAACTGAACCGTCAGAAATCCATTAAAATTTCCATTGATTTCAATGGGATTTTACCTTGTGCCCATTAATGTTCGTTTACACCCAATCCGTCACAAGTCCGTTTTTTTTCACAGACAGAAAACCCTAAATGCAGGACTTTTGTGTCCGTTAAAAAACAAACAAACAAAAAAACAACTGGTTACTTGACCACTGGCAAGCGTGCGTTATTTTTTTAACATTGAAATCTATGGGTAACGGACATATAACTGATAGTAACTGATGGCCATTAAACACTAAATTATGTTAATGTGTCGGTTTTTTAACATCAACCGATACATTAACATCACTTAGTGTCCATTAAAGGGGTATTCCCACCTCACATACTCATTAGTCTTTACTGCTGTAAAATCTTCTTTCTTCCTGGTTTCTTGCATCATTTGGTGGGCGGGGTTTCACATGCAACCTGCCATTTAGCTCCGCCCCCAAATTAGCATGTATCTCCGCCCACCCATATTGGACTATGAAGTACAGGCAGCAGCAACTCCATTCTGTGTTACATACAGAGACTGCCTGTCTCTGCCATAATGAACACAATTGAATTAGCTAGCCTGATATCTGGGAGAACAGAAGAAATGAAAGCAGCTCCTCTCCCCTATCTGAGTGCAGGACCTAGGTCACGTGGTGCAGACACAGGAATAGCTAGATACACAGGCTCGCTCCCTGCACTTAGCCCCTCCTCCCTCCCCCCTGAGAGCAGCAGATACATCACTTGACTCATGAGCAGCTAAGTCAGGGCTGTGGCCACAAAGAATTGAATAAAGTAAGATAGTGGACAAACAAAGCAGTTTTGCTGAAGCAGTGTATTTAGGAAAAGTCTTACATCCACATTAACTAAAAGTATAGATATAGACAATATAGTATAGACAATATAGATTGTCCTTGTGATGGGACAACCCCTTTAATGTCTGTTATGATAGGTGTCTTTTTCTTTTTTTCTTTAATCTGACTCCTTCATAATGGAATCCAATGATAGTGTGAACCCTGCCTAATATCTCCCATTTCCATGTTCAGCTTCAAACACTCGAATCTATGGAGGAGGGAAGGGGAGAAGGAGGCTGCTGTTGTTTAGTTAAAGAGGACTTTTCACCATTTTTCCCAGAGGCAGTTCTATATACTGCCGGAAAGCTGACAGTGCGCTGAGTTCAGCGCACTGTCGGCTTTCCCGATCTGTGCCCGGTGTGAAGAGCTTACGGTCCGGTACCGTAGCTCTTCTATGGTCAGAAGGGCGTTTCTGACTGTTAGCCAGGGATGTCCTTCTGCCTCGCGGCGCCTATCACGCTGTACTGTGGA